>NC_068355.1:76562564-76865064 GCF_020536995.1 Dreissena polymorpha | reverse complement strand
TAACTATGCTAAAATAATTATTAAAGACCCTAGATGCAAAATCGTCAATTATTGAGTTAAATGGATTATTAGATGGATTTTAAAGGATAATTAAAGGTAAGATACTAGTTCCAACGTGTTTTGGTTTTTGTTTGTACTTTTGGCATTCCCTGTTCTCGGGGAAATGATTTTAACATGGACGCCATTGATGCATCGGATCAAACACGGCATACCCATAACATTACATAAAAAAACACGTTTTTCGCGTCCTTAAATTCGTCGTCCGAAGTCGGAAAACGTATTGCCCTGTATATTAAGTCAAATAAAGTGTCCGTTGCTGCAATTGTCTGTTTACTCGTCAAAATTGTCAAGGTCGTCGATAGCTAAAGAAACTTCATTATACAGTTTATATAGTATTGACAGACCTGTACAAAGTTGCGCCAGTAAAAAATCATAAAAAGCGACATTTAAAGTTATGGTAGCAAGAACTAGGTCGTCAATGGTGTACATGTATGTTGACACCGACATCATTTTGTCAGGAGCAATCGCCGCCATATTGGATTTTGATCATTTTTTCTTTCGAAAATACAATGAATTATAGTAAAGTAAAATCTTCTCTTCGCGGTCGTAATGTGTTACAATTCGCATACTGCGTAAAATTGAATCGAGGCATATGGTGATATTTTTACTTGTTTTACAGTTTGTGTGTGAGTTTTTTAAAGACTATTTTGCGTACCAGAACATATACATGTAAATCACTATACATGGTTACATTTGTTAGATTTTAAGCGCTTTTAGGACTGAATTAAAATTCTTGTTAAGGTTATTAGATCTATTTATGTTAAATGTCACGTTGAAAAAAATCAAATGGGAGAAATAGAATACTAGGATTACGGTTGAATACAGAGAAGTTTTGTTGCTCGGCTCGAATACCGAAAGCGCTCGCCAAGGCTCGCGCTCCCGGCGTTCTAAGCCTCGCAACATAAACTTCTCTGTATTCAACGCTAACCTAGTATTCTCTATGTCCCTGATAAGCGTGTGTTGACTGCATAGTTCAATTCGGGACGACACTTAACTCTCAAAAAGGAAGCCCAGTTTTTTCAGAAGGAGGCTCAGGAAACACCAGAAACACCACCCTATTCTTCCTATTGGCAGGCCCAGCTCATGAAACAACACCCTATTATTCCTATTGGCAGGCCCAGCTCATGAAACACCACCCTATTCTTCCTATTGGCAGGCCCAGCTCAGGAAACACCACCCTCCTATTCTGCCTATTGGCAGGCCCAGCTCATGAAACACCACCCTATTCTTCCTATTGGCAGGCCCAGCTCATGAAACACCACCCTATTCTTCCTTTTGGCAGGCCCAGCTCATGAAACACCACCCTATTCTTCCCATTGGCAGGCCCAGCTCAGGAAACACCACCCTCCTATTCTTCCTTTGGCAGGCCCAGCTCATGAAACACCACCCTATTCTTCCTATCGGCAGGCCCAGCTCATGAAACACCACCCTATTCTTCCTATTGGCAGGCCCAGCTCATGAAACACCACCCTATTCTTCCTATTGGCAGGGCCAGCTCATGAAACACCACCCTATTCTTCCTATTGGCAGGCCCAGCTCATGAAACACCACCCTATTCTTCCCATTGGCAGGCCCAGCTCAGGAAACACCACCCTATTTTTCCTATTGGCAGGCCCAGCTCATGAAACACCACCCTATTTTTCCTATCGGCAGGCCCAGCTCGTGAAACACCACCCTATTCTTCCTATTGGCAGGCCCAGCTGTCTCATGAAACACCACTCTATTCTTCCCATTGGCAGGCCCAGCTCAGGAAACATTACCCTATTCTTCCTATTGGCAGGCCCAGCTCATGAAACACCATCCTATTCTTCCTATTGGCAGGCCCAGCTCATGAAACACCATCCTATTCTTCCTATTGGCAGGCCCAGCTCATGAAACACCACCCTATTCTTCCTATTGGCAGGCCCAGCTGTCGCCCACAATCTCCAAGTCCCTGGAGCTAAGGCTGGTGGAGGAAGCAGTGGTCTCTCCTGAGTCAGTCTCCGTGTTCAACCACCCTTCCAACAGGGTTACCCTGGAGATTGCCCGGGGCTCGGGATACTTCCACATGGTGGAGGGCAAGGCGGGGGTGGTGGGCGCCAAGTACCAGGAGAAAACCAAGCAGATACAGGTACAAGTTGCCAAAGTTACAGATGTGTAAATGGTTTATATTTTGTTGATTTATGGTCACTTACAAAATCAAATTTAGTTAAGATTATGTGATTCAGATTTTAAAAGGCCTCATTTTCAACACTTAAATACTGAAGATAAGTAAACAGCATGAAACCTGAAAAGACTACAAGTTACTCGCAGGCTGGGCTGGTTTTATGCTGGTTTCATATAACCATTCTTAGCTCGACTATTAGACATGTATATGAAATATATATAGTAGAGCTATCCTACTCACCCCGGCGTCGGCGTTTCCGTGAGCGTGCAAATGTTAAAGTTTGCGTACTTTCCCAATTATTTTTATTGTCCCTTGACATATTGCTTTCATATTTTGCATACTTGTTTACCATCATGACCCCAACCTATAAACAAGAGCAGACAACTGTATCAAGCATTTTGACAGAATTATTGCCCCTTTTTTACTTAGAATATGCATATTATTGATAAATCTATGTTAAAGTTTGCGTACTACCTCAAATATTTCCTGTGTTCCTTGACATATTGCTTTCATATTTTGCATACTTATTTACCAACATGACCCCAACCTATAAACAAGAGCAGACAACTGTATCAAGCATTTTGACAGATTTATTGACCCTTTTATACTTAGATAATTGAACATTTTGCTTAAATTGCCATAACTTCTTTATTTATGATCAGATTTTATTAATACTTAAGACAAAATAACACCTCCCTGAATACCACAATGAATTCCACCCAAGCAATACCCCATGCCCCAACCCAGAATCCCTCCTCCCCCCCCCCCCCCCCACGTGGCCCACCCCCCCAAAAATAAATAAAAAATATTTCCTTTTTTTATTTTTGAAAGATTATCTAATAAATGAGAACACCCCACATTATACCCCCCCCCCCCAATCTTAACACCCCCCCCCCCAAATGTTTTTTTTTTCCTTTTTTGGGGGGGAAAGATTGTCTGATAAATGACCCCACCCACATTATACCCCCTCTCAACCCCCCTACCCCCCCCCCCCAAAAAAAAAAGTATTTTTTTTTTCCTTTTTTTATTTTTGAAAGATCGTCTAATAAATTATTGAATATGAACAATTTCCCCATAATGGCTTACGTTATACTGTCAAGCACTCGAATAGTCGAGCGTGCTGTCCTCTGACAGCTCTTGTTATGTTGCTACTGAGTGGGAAAGGGTATAACAACAAGTAGAAACATATGTTAGCTGTGATGCAAGTGGAATTTGTAGTTTTTGATTTTGTAAGATATGAACTTTACAGAACTCAAAGCCTGTTATTCATATATTTTTAACCAGGTTTTCCCAATGAAAAAATTGGGAAAACCTGGTTATTAGATTGGTGAATGTCGGCGGGAGGGACAAGCTTGTCCGGGCAATAACTATGTCGTTCATTGTGAGATTTTAAAATCATTTGGCACATTTGTTCACCTTC
Organism: Dreissena polymorpha; assembly: GCF_020536995.1. NCBI lineage: Eukaryota > Metazoa > Mollusca > Bivalvia > Myida > Dreissenidae > Dreissena > Dreissena polymorpha. Next base: position 76,861,438 of record NC_068355.1, on the reverse strand, counting down.
ATTGGATGGTGTGTCATGCAAAAGAATGACATCGATAACTGAAACTTCAAGGTCACACTTTGAGTTCAAAGGTCAAAAATGGCCGTAAATGATCTTGTCCAGGCCATAACTATGTAATTCATTGTGAGATTTTAAAATTACTCTATACATTTGTTCACAATCATTGGACGGTGTTTCATGCGAAAGAATTATGTCGATATCTCCAAGGTCAAGGTCGCCACAACTCAAAATAGATTTGAATTTGACACAAGGGAATTAACTAGGCACAATCCCTAACAATGCACATTTTGAATAGTCTCCCTTTATCAGACTTTTTTATGCCTTTGGATCGAAAGATCGGGGGTATATTGTTTTTGGCCTGTCTGTCATTGTATGTGTCCGTGTGTGTGTGTGTCCCAAAACATTAACCAAAACTTTAACCTTCTTCATAACTTTTGCAATTTTGAACATAGCAACTTGATATTTGGCATGCATGTGTATCTCATGGAGCTGCACATTTTGAGTGGTGAAAGGTCAAGGTCAAAGGTAAAAAAAAAATCAAAGCGGCGCATTAGGGGGCATTGTGTTTATGACAAACACATCTCTTGTTTCAAATTGAAAACCTGGTTGTGTGACAATTTTGTCCCTTGTTCAAGTTGATTTCATGTCAATCCATACCTGAGCAGATATACTGTACCAGTGGAGATTCAGAAGTATGTCTGTCAAAGCAAGTGCTGGTTTTCTGCAGGTGGCTCCACTGACTGACGGTCAGTCTGTGCTCTCAGTGTACGATGTGTGTGTGGCCAGCAGTAAACCAGCCCAGGTGTCAGTCACAGTGTCTGGAGTGGGCAGCATTGAGCTCTCGTTGATGGACAAGGTATGCAAGTAGTGCTTGAAACAGCTGAATATCTTGGTTGAACTTCACAGATGATGTTGTCTTATCAGGAAATCTAATAGGATTGATAGTTTGGATTTCTTTTTTTAAATGTCAGGTTTTATTAAATACATATATGTGGTGGTAAATTTGGAGTTGCAAACAATTGCTTATAGTTTCTATATTCTTACAATATACTGTGAAACCATTATTATTCGTAAGACATTAATTTTCGTCTTTTTCGTCCTGCGACTGATGGACGAATTCAAGATCCTAACGAACAATCATGTCCCATATTTGAAACTAGTAAGACTGAATTACTGAAGGCATGAGGCATTTAAATCCACGCGTATACACAGGGCTCGAAATTAACACGCGCACACTGGCAAAATGCGAGTTAAAAAAGATTGCAAGGTAAGTTATAAGCCACTAGTATTTTTTGCAAGAAAAGAAATAGTGAAAAAAAACGAGTTATATTGCTAAATGCGTTCGGACGGCATGAACGCTAAACCGTAGGTCAATTTTTTTAACGTCCAAATACCCATATGCGGAAGCGCGCACCTTGTTTGTAGACTGGTATACTTATAGTACAGATACCCGGATGGTATTGATACAAAGAACATGAAACAGTCGACTATTCACACTCAAGTTAAATCCGGTTTTGACACAAAGGGGTGTACATTATACAGTGTACTGACAACTGACATTTCCTGTAAAACGCGAATGCAATAAGGCTGTATCGAATGAGTCGACTTCGTTTAGATAGAATAGTGTTGATTAGTGCTAATTGTTAACAACTTTATTACCCATTGTGTGTATTGTGTTTTTCAGGGGTGTTGCAGATTATACAGCCAACACACGGCTAATCCGGATTAAAGACAATACTATTAAACGCAATTAAAATATGACGATGTGTGATCAACACCTGACTGAAATATATTCTGCGCTTTTATTACAAATTAATAAAGAACATATTGATTTGTGTTTGGTTGTTTGGTTTTAACTGCATCTACTATTTTTGTACATATACATAAAAACCTGTACCTTTGTTGTTGGCTTCGTTGTTTAAAACACTCGTTAACGGTTATTCAGTCCCACTTATCCGCTAATCATAACAAAGAATGTGTCAATGACATAAAATAATAAGGGACAGTTACTATCACCTGAAATAACAGACTTGTTAATTGGCATATGCCAAACAAGGCCCACCTCCTGCAAGTGACTACCAAGTGTCACCCCTCTTTCCCCAGCACGATTTTTTCGCAACCGCGAATTACATGTATTACAAACATTACAAACAAATCGGACGCTTTTTTTTCAAAACCAGAAATGGACGAATTTAAGTGCTGACGAAATAGTCATTTTTTAAAAAGGACGAAATTTTGTGCTGACGAAAATAAATGGTTTCACAGTATGGTAATCCTTATATGGTTTAGATTATACTGGTGTCATACCTTTACATTGAGCTTTATTCTTTATTATTATGCCCCCCTTCGAAGGGGGTATATTGTTTTGCACATGTGGGTCCGTATGTCCGTCCGTATGTCCGTCCACCAGATAGTGTCAGGATGATAACTCAAGAACGCTTAGGCCTAGGATCATGAAACATCATAGGTACATTGATCATGACTTGCGGATGACCCCTATTGATTTTGAGGTCACTAGGTCAAAGGTCAAGGTCACGGTGACCCGAAATAGTAAAATGGTTTCCGGTTGATAACTCAAGAACGCTTATGTCTAGGATCATGAAACTTCATAGGTACATTGATCATGACTCGCAGATGACCCCCAATTGATTTTCAGGTCACTAGGTCAAAGGTCAAGGTCACGATGACCCGAAATAGTAAAATGGTTTCCGGATGATAACTCAAGAACGCTTATGCCTAGGATCATGAAACTTCATGGGTACATTGATCATGACTCGCAGATGACCCCTATTGATTTTCAGGTCACTAGGTCAAAGGTCAAGGTCATGGTGACCCGAAATAGTTAAATGGTTTCCGGATGATAACTCAAGAGCGCTTATGCCTAGGATCATGAAACTTTATGGGTAGATTGATCATGACTTGCAGATGACCCCTATTGATTTTCAGGTCACTTGGTCAAAGGTCAAGGTCATTTGAAAAAAAGTTATGAGCTATTGTCATCACCTTGGTGTCGGCGTCCGGTTAAGTTTTGTGTTTAGGTCCACTTTTCTCATAAAGTATCAAAGCTATTGCATTCAAACTTGGTACAGATACTTACTATCATGAAGGGACTGGGCAGGCAAAGTTAGATAACTCTGGCGTGCATTTTGACAGAATTATGTGCCCTTTTTATACTTAGAAAATTGAAAATTTGGTTAAGAAAAAAGTATACTTTTTGCGATTGGGAATCTAGCCGAATTTCAGCTATAAAATAGGGCCCAAAAAAACAAACCTGCTTAGGTACATTGATCATGACTGGCAGATGACCCCTATTGATTTTCAGGTCACTAGGTCAAAGGTCAAGGTCACAGTGACAAAAAACGTATGCACACAATTGCTGCCACTACAATTGACAGCCCATATGGGGGGCATGCATGTTTTACAAACAGTCCTTGTTTTACTATTAACTTGTTCAAAAAGCAACAAAAAAATAGCCATATAAGTTTTTGTAACACAAGTAGCTAAAAAACGGCAGACTGAAGCAAAATCACCCAAAACTCCTTAGCATCTCACTAACCATCAATAACCATGTATGTCTCTCTGTCCTTCCTTCTTTCGTCCGCAACCATAACTAGTCAGGAAACATTTTCGAACAATTTTCAATGCACAACATTCAAACTAACAGTTATTGTTCCTCATGATATGACATTGTGCATGTGTGCTTTTTTACATCCGGGGTAAAAAAAAAATACAAAAGTTATGCCCCTTTTTTATCTAAGACTTCTTGTAATAACATGCTTTCAGTTTATTTTTATATCAATATTTTAATATCACTAATAGTAATATGAGGTGTCAACTTTTAACTAAACAGCAAGATCTCATCTTAGGGGAAATATGTCATGCTCAGCAGTAGCAGATTTAGTTGATGATACTTGGAGTAAAACTATTTGCAAGAAGTTAATTCTGGAATCCTGCTTCTATTTTCTATTCTCTCAGGTGGAGATAGGAAGGGATATCCAAGCTCGAGTGCAGGTACTTGACGTGACGGGTCACAAACTGTTCGCCAGCTTCTTCCCCCTGATGGGCCTCACTCTACATGCAGCATCAGATATCATTACTGTCAAGTGAGTCACATGCATCATCAGAGCTCATCAATGTCAAGTGAGTCACATGCAGCATCAGATATCATCACTGTCAAGTGAGTCACATGCAGCATCAGATATCATCACTGTCAAGTGAGTCACATGCATCATCAGATATCATCACTGTCAAGTGAGTCACATGCAGCATCAGATATCATCACTGTCAAGTGAGTCACATGCAGCATCAGAGTTCATCAATATCAAGTGAGTCACATGCAGCATCAGATATCATCACTGTCAAGTGAGTCATATGCAGCATCGGAGTTCATCAATATCATGCCAGTCACATGCAGCATCAGATATCATCACTTTCAAGTGAGTCACATGCAGCATCAGATATCGTCACTGTCAAGTGAGTTGCATGCATCATTAGATATCATCACTGTCAAGTGAGTCACATGCAGCATCAGATATCATCACTGTCAAGTGAGTCACATGCAGCATCAGATATCATCACTGTCAAGTGAGTCACATGAAGCATCAGATATCATCACTGTCAAGTGAGTCACATGCAGCATCAGATATCATCACTGTCAAGTGAGTCACATGCAGCATCAGATATCATCAATGTAAAGACGCCGCATGCAACATCATATATCATCACTGTCAAGTGAGTCACATATTACATAAGACATCATCAGTGTCAAGTGAGTCACATGCAGCATAAGATATCATCACTGTCAAGTGAGTCACATGCAGCATCAGATATCTTCACTTCCGAGTGAGTCACATGCAGCATCAGATATCATCAATGTAAAGTCGTCACATGCAGCATCAGATATTATCGCTGTCGAGTGAGTCACATGCAGCATCAGATATCATCATTGTTGGATGAGTCACATGCAGCATAAAATATCATCACTGTCAAGTGTGTCACATGCAGCATCAGATATCATCTATGATGAGTGAGTCACATGCAGCATCAGATATCATCATTGTCAAGTGAGTCACATGCAGCTTTAGAGTTCATCATAGTCAAGTGAGTCTCATGCAACATCAGATATCATCACTGTTAAGTGAGTCTAATGCAGCATCAGATATCATCACTGTTGAGTGAGTCATATGCAGCATCAGATATCATCACTCTCAAGTGAGTCGCATGCAACATCAGCTATAATCACTATCAAGTAAGTCTCATGCATCATCAGATATCATCACTGTCAAGTGAGTTACATGAAGCATCAGATATTATCACTGTCAAGTGAGTCACATGCAGCATCAGATATCATCACTGTTGAGTGAGTCATATGCCACATCAGATATAATCACTGTCAAGTAAGTCACATGCAATATCTGGTATCATCACTGTCAAGTCAGTCACATGCAGCATCAGATATAATAACTGTCAAGTGAATCACATGCAGCATCAGATATCAACACTGTTGAGTGAGTCATATGCCACATCAGATATCATCACTGTCAAGTGAGTCACATGCAACCTCAGATATCATCACTGTCAAGTGTGTAACATGCAGCATTATATTTTCATCACCGACAAGTAAGTCACATGAAGCTTCAGATATCATAACCATCAAATGAGTCACATTCAGCATAAGATATCATCACTGTCAAGCGAGTCACATGCAGCATCAAATATCATCACGGTCAAGTTAGCCACATGCAATATCAGATATCATCTATATCAAGTAAGTAGCATGCAGCATCAGACATCATCACCGTCAAGTGAGTCACATGTAGCATAAAATATCATCACTGTCAAGTGAGTCACATGCAGCATTAGATATAATCAATGTCAGTGAGTCACATGCTACATAAGACGTCATCACTGTCAAGTGAGTCACATGCAGCATCAGATATCATAACTGTAAAGTGAGCCACATGCAGCATAAGATATCATAACTGTCAAGTGAGTTACATGCAGCATAAGATATCATCACTGTCAAGTGAGTAACATTCAGCATAAGATATCATCACTGTCAAGTGAGTCACGTGCAGCATAAGATATCATCACTGTCAAGTGAGTCACATGCATCATCAGATATCATCAATGTCAAGTGAGTCACATGCATCATCAGATATCATCACTGTCAAGTGAGTCACATGCAGCATCAGATATCATCACTGTCAATGAGTCGCATGCAGGATCAGATATCATAACTGTCTAGTGATTCACGTGCAGCATCAGATATTCAGTTATCATCACTGTCAAGTGTTTCACATGCAGAATCAGATATCATCACCGTCAAGTGAGTCACATGCATCATCTTATATCATAACTGTCAAGTGATTCACTAGAACTGCATTAACAAAGATCTGATATGAAGTACTTTTTTATATAATAAATATAAATATAAACCAATGCATGTTTCATGGGAATATTGCTGTTAATATTTCTCTTAAATATGCTAATTATTAAATGTATACTTTAGAAGCTTTATATCCTTGGGGAAAACAAATGGCAAGACAATGTCATTCTGCTTGGAAAAACATGGTTAGTTATTAAGGGATTCTTATGTTCTCAATTCAATTGTCTCAGTATTTATCCTTGTGCATCCCAAGCTGAAACTTATCTTAGTGTAAGATGATGAAGTGATCAGATATATAAATAATATCTGATCAAATATCCAAGATTTCCATTCACAAGATAAAGAAAGGTTGTGATGAAATATAAATGATGACAATGTTTGGTATTGCATATGAGATCCTTAGATAGATCTGGTCCAGGTCGAGGTATTTTATCCACATTGTATTCAAGTTTACTTTAGGTCTGTCTATCCGTCCTGTTTGTCTCTACATAAGTTGGATCCTGCATTAACTCACTAAGTTCTTAAAGCATGGTTAATGAAGCTTGGTATGTGGATAGAGGGCCAGAAAATGTGCAGAATATGCACATAATTACATTTTTTCGTCAGACAGAAATTGTCAGGGAAACAAAAATATTTAAAAGTAATATCTAAATCATGTGATAACTAAGAACAATATCAACTAGGTTGTGAAACATTGTATCTAGATATCATGTCATATTGAGAACATGCACATTATTTAAAGTTTGTCCATATGTCAGTCCTTCTGTTTGTATCTTTGATAACTCAAAAAGTACTTAATTTTAGCTCGACTATTATATATGAAATATATATAGTAGAGCTATCCTACTCACCCCGGCGTCTGCGTGTAAATGTTCAAGTTTTCGTACTACCCAAAATATTGTCTTTGTCCCTTGACATATTGCTTTCATATTTTGCATACTTGTTTTGCCAGGTTGATCCAACTTAGTATGAAGAAAACGGGCCATATGGTTAATTTACCAGAATTAATTGAAAGCTTAATTGTGATCCTTTAACAACTCAAAAGCCAGGTTGATCCAACTAAGTATGAAGAAAACGGGCCATATGGTTAATTTACGTGTTTTTACCTCGCCTAAGCACACTGTACTAGTTGTGAGCTTTTGTGATCGCCTTTTGTTTGTTGTGCGGCGCGGGCATAAACATTTTCCTTGTGAGGCCACATTTACAATCTGGCCCCGTGTTCACAAAACATTTTTTGCAATTGAAAATCGATTTTGCTTGTCATTGAAAATGGATTTCCATTGTAGCTGATAAGCAAAAGTAAAAATCAATGTCAGTTTAAATCGATTTTTGATTTCAAAATCGTTTTGTGAACACGGGGTCTGATCTTTATGAAACTTGGTCAGATGATTTGTCTGAAAGATAATTTGGATGATTTTGAAAAAAAAATCGGTTGGTTGAAAAACATGGCTTAAGCAAAACTTTTTTTTAACACTAGAGGCCACATTTATTGTCCCATCTTCATGAAACTTGGTCAGAAGATTTGTCTCAATGATATGTTGGATGACTTAAAATAAAGATTTTGATCGATTGAAAACATGGCTACCAGGGGACGGGCACTTTTTGGTCAGAACATTAATATTGTTCTAATGATATCTTGGATGAGTTTGAAAATGGTTGTGGTCTGTTAAAAAACATGGCCGCCAGGAGGCGGTGCATTTTTTATGCGCCCCCAAAAATTTTTTTGGGGGGAGCATATATTCGCCGCTTCGTCTGTCCGTGCGCGTGTGCGTCTGTCCATGCACAATTTTTGTCAGGGCTATTTCTCAGCAAATGATGAACGGAATTCAATGAAACTTTATGGGAAGCTTCACTACCAAGAGGAGATGTGCATAATATCAGCGGGTTCTGGTCGGATGATTTTTCACGGAGTTATGGCCCTTTGAAATTTGCTATAAAAAAATTCTTGTCCCCGCCAACTACTGTGCCCTCAAGACGTTTCCTTTTATCTGAATATATATAGTGCAATATTGTAACAAAAAAAAACCTTTGGGGAGCATCACCTGTCTCCGACGGTTTTTTAGAGAGTTATGGCCCTTTGAAATTTTTAAGTTGCAAAATCATCCATCGTATTATTTTGTCCAAAGTTATGCCCCTCAAGACATTTCCTTTTATCTGAATATATAGTGCAATATTGTGACAAAAAAAAACTTTGGGGAGCATCACCTGTCTCCCGACGGTTTCTTGTCCTTAAATGGCTAAAGTAAAACTCTCTAGAAGTCACATTTATGGTCCAATTTAAATGAAACTTGGACAGCAAATTTCTTCTTATAATAGCTTGGCTAATTTAAGGAATTCTGGCCCTCTTGTTTTGTTTTTATTCTTACAAATTAAAGTTACTAAGGTTACAGAACTTACAGGCATAGGTCAAAACTTAAAAGTCAATCCTGTGTTAACCAAAAGAAAACTTATGTGACTGGTAAACATATTTTAATTAGTTCAGGATTAATAAAATGATACTTTATTTTGTTCAAAAGAAGATGAAATACATAGAAAGCATGTTTTATTACAATTTTAAAACAACTACAAGAAACCATAAAATTTATAAAAGTAATATAAAATATGTATGAATATAGCACTAAAATAACATTTGAATGTCAAAACTTTTTAAAATATGCATTCTTTTCCATAATATTTACAGTCAAACATCACAATAAATGTCCTCTACCATCTTGCAGAAAACTGACGCTTTCTTTTCATGTTGGCAACTTCCACAACAGGTTTAGTGTTCTTACTGCGGTTACGTTTGTTGGCAAACCATTTCTTGACTTGTTCTGCTGATATCTGTCCAGCCGTTGCTAGGGCCTCCACTGCAGTGTTGCTAGGATACGGATGCTCATAGTTACGCATGTACCATTCTTCCATCATGGCCACAGCTTTCCGAGACAGCAGTGGCCGTGACTTGAAGGTCCTACACCCCACTACGAATTCCCGCTTTGCAACTGACAGAACACCAAGGCTCTGTTCAACTCGATCCATGATCATATGAAGCTGGTTATCATAGTAATTGTTCAGATAGTTACGGTAGGATTTGGGTGTTTTCTCATCGTGGACTTCTTTCAATCTTTCTGTCTGGATTTCGGCTGATTGTTGGTGGAAAAATGTTGACAGTTCACTCACTTCGTCAGGGTATTTGTGCTGCAGTGAGCTAAATTTTACCTGCATGTTCCTCTCCCTGGCATACACATCTTGTTTTGGGCCGTTACCTGTCAAGGTGTCAAACAGTGTCTGTGGGCAACTTTTGTTCTGGCAGTCCGATAAGAGCGTAGACTTGAGATCCTTGAAGAATGGATGCTTTGATAAAAAATCGTTTTCTGGGCCTTCAAGCAGGGAACTCAAGGTAGAGAATTCATCCTCTCTGGGACAGAACTCTGAGAATGACCTTGACCTTGTTTGTCCTAATTTATTTTTCTGGTTGAGATTCAGTTGGCTTTTTTGTCGAGTGAGACCCGGGCGAATATTCCCAGAGAATGATCTAGAACGATGTGCAATGGTAGGTTGCCCCTGTTTTTGCTCAATCGGATTGTGTAAGTTGATGTCACCTTGAACAAGAGCTAGAAATTCTGGATTGCAGTCGTATAACTTTGGTGGACAGGAATTGTGGTCAGAATTGCATATTCTTGGTTTCTTGGCCATTGGCTCTTGTACTTCAGTGTTTTGCTTGTATAATGGAAATTCTGGCTCAGGCTGGTTTTGATCTTCTGGGTCGACAAAATGCATGGAGTCCTCAAGGTCAGAATCAAAGGACCCGTTAGTTTCGCTCGCATCTATGTATTCTACAATGACCAATAATCTATTAAATCAGGAACTAACCTTTTAAGCACCAGTAGCCAATTGTATAAAAATGGATAACTGTAGCCTATCCAAAAGGTGACCTTTGGGTAAATTTATTTGCAAAAGATAACCGAATAAAATACTTTGGCTTAATCTAATACAATCGCTAACCACAAAGATAACCTAAAAAATGAAGGTAACCAAAAGTTATCCGTTGGATAAGATTTATCCACATTTATAAAATTGGCTACCGGTAAATAATATTATTTTCCCCCGCCATAGGTGGATGGATATTGTTTTGGCGTTTTCCATCCATCCGTCCGTCTTCCTGTCCTTCCGTCCGTCCGGCACTTTTATGTCCGGAGCCATATCTTGGAAGTGCTTTGGGGATTTCCTTGAAACTTGGTATGAGTATATATATTGATAAGAGGATGATGCACGCCAAATGGCATTGTACTCCATTGGATAATAAAGGAGTTATGGCCTTTTGTATCTTGAAAAAATGCTTTTTGTGTGTGTCCAGAGCCATATCTTGGAAGTGCTTTGACAGATTTCATTGAAACTTGGTTTGAGTATATATATGGATAAGAGGATGATGCACGTAGGCGTTGTCCATCTGTCCAGAAAACTTTTGTGTCCATAAGTATGACGGGGGATATCAATTCAACGAATTTGCTTGTTAATTTTGTTATAAATAGATGTTCATTTTGTGAGGTCAATCTAGCCTTCTGTATGATTAAACAAAAAATGTGTTTCTACTGGTACATTTTTTACCTTATTCATATTAATTAAAAAATAGTATGGCATACATTTTATATTTACCTTTACTTTCACTGGACTCCCCAGTCTTTGTCAGCTGCACATCCTTGACAAGGAAGTCAATTTCAGTATGGAATCCTATCTTTGTTGCTATGCTGAAACTCAGCTCCTCAGTTGGTCCCATCTCTGATGTTTCACTAACACCGACCCCATATTGAAACATATCAGAGGCATTATTTGAATTTTCACCAGTTTGAATGTCACAGCCCAGTACACAATTTTCACCAAGCAGTTGGTTACTGTCGTCAAATTTATCTAAGAAATTTGGGTCATCATTTATGGTCTCTTGCTGTGACTCACATATGCTTTCCAGGAAATCCAAGTTGAATTGAGAGGAATCTGAACTGTCTGGTTGCTCTGAACTCCTGATCTCGTCTCCGATGGTAGCCTCAATGATATCAGACAAAGACAAATGGTGCCGACGAAATTTGGGCATTTTTAAATCATGCTTCCCTTTCTGTTGCATTTGATGACAGTATTTTAATTTGCTATGTAAAGATTGTTGAATAAACACATTTTCCATGATTCCCTCTCCACAAGACTTTGTCTGTCCAGAGTCAAAATAAACTATGTGTACATGTATTTTCCCTGTGTACTGTTTATGTGCACTTTAATGAGTACAGTAAGCTGTGTGTGAGATTGTCTTGTCACATCAAGGAATGGAGTGACTAATCAGTTACGCTTGAATGCCTGGCAACTTTTCACCTTAGTTAGAATAATGAGCCTTGTAAAGGGATTATATAAGTAAAATGTATTCAATTGGTCAGTATCTCTGATTGATAGAGAGAAGATTTACATGTGTGTGTTTTCTATTGCCAGGTACAGACACAATTGAGACTATTGACTTTCCCAAATTGGTATCCCTCCTATTAACGTTACTGAACTTTTGTGTATATTGAACAGTTTTCAGTGTTTGATTTTTACTGTCTGGTTAAGCCTGAACGTAATTGTTTCCGGATTAAGATTTCTTTATAGTAAGCCTTTCCTTAAACAAATTGTGTGATGATTATCGGTATGCTGCTGAATCACATAATCGCATAATTGGGCATAAATTGTATTTTGATAGGCTTCTGTGAACAATTCTTTTGACAATTAAATGAAAAAATCAATAGAAATCAATTCAACGTTGTAATAAAAAAAAAACATCAAATTTTGACAGAGTGAGTAACATTATGACCTTGGCATACAATGTGGAATTCAGGGAACAGTGATCTAGTGGAAAAAAGCTGGCTTAGTGATTGGCAGGTCCCTGGTCCCTGGATAGAACCCCCCCCCCCCCCCCAGAAAACTGAAATATTTTTTTCCAGATAAGTGTATCTCTAAGGAGTGAAAATGGGTATAATTGCTACATTCAATATCTTACTTATTTGCATAATTTACAAGATATAATTGTAACTGTATTAGTCATCTGTTTTGTCTGTTGATATGATCCATAACATAAATCGCAAACTTACAGTAAGTTGGATATTTAATTGGGGAATATTATTTCACAACTTTCCATCCATTGGTCTATTGGTCAGATTATCAGTCTGTCCTTAAACCCATTGTGTTTCCTCATGATATGTATGCAATTCTTTGATAAACTATCAAATAAATTGGAAGGATGGTTACTTCAGACGAAAAGAAGAAGCCTATAAATTTTGAGGCAACCAGGTCAATGTCACAGGGGCTTGAACATGAAATTATATAACTAAAATCGTCAGTTTTAGTATGTTAATACAATTAATGACAATTAAATAAATTAATCTCTTAACAGGCTTACAATTACTATATAATACCATTTAAACATTGGACACTTGATTCCCTAATTATGTACACATTCTGGTATACATATATGATTTATTAGTTTGGGGTACATTGAAATAATAGTCAATTAAATTCATGTTTTAGGTATAGGGGGTGACATGTTTGACAAAGATTTCCTTTTTATGCCCCCTTTTCGAAGAAAAGGTGGCATATAGTGATCGGACTGTCTTTCTGTCCGTCTGTCTGTCCGTCCGTCTGTCTGTCTTTCCGTCACACTTTGCGTTTAGGTTTCGAAAAATGCTCATAACTTCTATTACCCTTGAGATATAACCTTCATATTTGGTATGCATGTGTTTATGGACAAGGCCTTTCCATACGCACAAAAAAATTACCCCTGTGACCTTGACCTTGAACTTAGGGTCCGCGTTTAGGTTTCGAAATCTGCTTTTAGGTTTCGAAAAATGCTCATAACTTTTATGTCCCTTGAGATATAACCTTCATATTTGGTATGCATGTGTATATGGACAAGGCCTTTCCATACGCACAAAAAATTTACCCCTGTGACCTTGACCTTGAACTTAGGGTCCGCTATAGGTTTCGAAATCTGCGTTTAGGTTCCGAAAAATGCTCATAACTTCTATGTCCCTTGAGATATAACCTTTCATATTTGGTATGCATGTGTATATGGACAAGGCCTTTCCATACGCACACAAAAAATTACCCCTGTGACCTTGACCTTGTACTTAGGGTCCGCGTTTAGGTTTCGAAATCTGTGTTTAGGTTTCGAAAAATGCTCATAACTTCTATGTCCCTTGAAATATAACCTTCATATTTGGTATGCATGTGTATATGGACAAGGCCTTTCCATACGCATACAAAAATTTGAGGAGGCTTAAATCTTATATTCAGACAAAGCTTGAGGTTAAATATTGGGCCAGTCAGCCTGACTGTCAGGTAAAGATGAAGGTCGTTCAGTAAACTAGAAACAGTGGTCCCTTCTCAATTATTCTCAAACTTCAGTTTGAATGGAATTATTGCACTGAAATTTAGTTTGAAGGTAACTTAACTTCATTCATTGCTTATACCCCCGTCACACTGGACTGGTGTCCTTACTGCGTCCTTACGGCGACCCAGGTCGCAGTGAGGACGCCGGAAGAACGCAGTAAGGACGCAAGAGGACGCAGTGAAGACGCCGAAAAATTGCTTTGGACGCGAGCCCTAGGCGACCACTTTGAACATGTTCAAAGTTGTCGCCGAAGTCCGGCGTTTATACGGTGTTCTGTTAAGGACGCAATAGTCGTAGTAGGGACGTGGTAGGGTCACTGTAAGGTCGCTATGGACGTCATGTGGTCGCCGCTCAAACTCACAGAAAATGATAACTGACTGCAAGGCGACCGCACGGCGACCTAATTGCGACTTCAATAAGTCCTTTGGACGTCTATTGCGTCCTCAGAACAACTATGGCGTCCTTACTGTGACTATATTGCGTCCTTACGGCGTCTATTGCAACCCTACTACGATGATGGCGTTCCTACTGCGACCCCAGTGCGTCTTTAGGGACGTATTAAGGACGCCTTGACGACGCGCAAAACGCCATAAACCAGGACGCCGGTGTGACGGGAAGGTGAAAAACAGCATTTTTACAGAAAAAGTCATTGGCGACTACGACAATCAGAAATTTCCAGAAACGCAGTCTTAGGTCGCCATAAGGAAGCCAGTCTGGTGTGAAGGGGTTATTAAGATTGCATGTGAGACTATTGTGCTCCAAGTCACTATTCAAAGGAAAATCGCGTCTTGAGAATTTATTGAGGTATTATACTGAGGGTTTTTGTATTTAGGAAGCTCGGGTTCATACCTAGCTTGGTAAAACGTTTGGAGCTTTTCAGTTCAATTTCACTGTTGCTAAAAAAGAATAACATTTTCTGCTTAAAGTAGATTCTGTGGTAAAGGGAGTTGAGTGGTAAAGGGAGTTGAGTTTGGGTCTAGTTATTTTGCTAATAGTCTGACTTTGAAATAAAAGTAGAAAATTTACGAAAAGTTAAACAACAGTTTAATTGTTGTTGTTTTTTCTAGTATATAGCATACCCACCCATACAATTTTTGTTAAATGGTGCATTTATATTCGAACAACACAACATTGTTTGTATATAAAAATTATACTATATGAGATAATATATGTGTCCTCACATGGCTTATTATTAATTTATTTGTTCGCCATCAAAATATTTGGTATGCTTATATTTTATTAAGACGCATATTTTCTTTACACACATTCAAATCACTATCTGGGTCATGCGAAAATGGGTCTTATTTCATATGAGACTAGCAAAGTTCAATCCCAGCCTTTGCAATTGAGCTACACTGTGCACTATAAAATTATGTTTAGGTTTTGTGCTCTCAAAAGTATCTTCTGAGAAGACTGTGCAGGCTGGGCTGGAGATTTGCTGGGCCCATGTTGCATATTTAGACTGTGCAGGCTGGGCTGGAGATTTGCTGGGCCCATGTTGCATATTTAGACTGTGCAGGCTGGGCTGGAGATTTGCTGGGCCCATGTTGCATATTTTTTGCATAATGGGGGTCTTTAAGAATCACATTGGGTCTTGTAAAGAGCTTCTTAACATGGCTCTTTTTGATAAAGAATTTTATCTGTTATAACTAACAGACTGGCAAATGTCGGTAGTATATTCTGGCTTTCAGGAACAAATTCCAGACAGGTTTAGTGTTTAGTTCACACATTTGTGGATAATTAAAAGATTCCCCTTTATCTTGACACTATACTATTTTGGTAGTATGTTTCTCACAGTGCAATGATTTGCATTAACTGACAGGGTTTCATTTTTTTTTTTCTTAAAATATATGCTATAAATTAATATATTTTGAAAGCAATACTGTGTTATCAACTTAATGCATTTATCAATTGTCAGTTCTGTCTCCCCATGACAATTTACCAAGCACTGACCCTGAAATTCTGACATATGGCATTTAATGTGTAATTGTATCTGGGCACACATTTGTGTTTAAGTGTGGGATGAACATGCAGAGAGTAGTCCAGATTTCGGTATAATGAACAGTATATCCTGAACAAAGTTACAGTGATATGGCAAAGGTTCTGAGGGATTTCTCTCAAATCGTCCAATAAAATATTTGCATGTATTAATTTGGGTCTACTAGCAGGAAATTTCTCAGACATTCGATAAAATGCTGATACAGATTAATGTAAGGTGAAATGCTGGGTTAGACAGCAACGCCAAATAATATAGTACCTTAATTCTCAAATGCTTGTAAATATTGGCATTGAAATAGTGATGTACTTTCAAGTTCCTCTCTTTATTTTAGGCCAGATACAGTCAGTCTGGTGAATGAATACACATCAGTGTACACTGTCCATGGGTCAGTGGTGGGCCACACGTCAGTCAAGGTCACAGCCAGTCTCCCTGACAACCACACTGTTACCAGCGCAACCAGGCCTGTGGAGGTGTTCCCACCCCTAGAGCTCATACCAAGGAACATAACTCTGATAATTGGAGCCTTATTTCAGGTAGGCTGATCAAATTGAAGCCATGCATGTAATCTGTACAGGACAGGTAATTGTTACTAAGGAATATGTAGGTTTAAGAGCCAACCGTACAGTTTGTTCAATATTTATTGATTTTTATGGTTAATTGATTGATTTAAAATGCCTCACCATGACATATATGGCAAGTTTTAGTTGTGAATTACTTTCAGGAGTGACCTTGTCATTTCAGCGTATATCAGCTATAAAAAACGCCAATATTTGTTTACAAATAGTTATCAACTTGCCTAATAAATATACAGTCAATCTTTGACTTGACTTGAATTAAGCTGATGCTTTGAATTTTGATGTCCAAATTGTGGATTAAGTGACCACTAAAACTTGCTTAACTTGGAAAATCTTTTGACCGTTAAGGGACTAATTCGATATACAATTTATAGTCAGTTTGAGCCCTTTCCTGTCACAAAGTCATAAAACTACACTTTCTCGCCAATAAAAGACTTCTTTTGTCTAGCGATCACTAGCTTAACCAATCGTGTAATAGCACAACCATAGCTCCGCCTCTGGAATCTTTTACAGAGAACTAAGGTGGAGTTTACAGTTTAGTGCACTTCCGGATTGGCTAATACATGTATATGTATCGAACACATGATTCACGAATGCTCAGTCCCTTAACATGTTGGTACTGTTACTATAGGTATTGAGTCGAGGTGGGCCCAGGCCCCAGTCTACAGTAGTGTTCACCATCAAGGACAGCCATGTTTCCACGGTGACCAGTAGTGGTCTCCTTGATGCCCGGTCATTAGGGGCTACCAAGGTCATAGGTCAGGCGTTGGGGAAGGACCCAGAGACAGGAGAGACGGTTGTGTACTCTCAGGTATGAACTGTCAACCCTTTTCCACTTAGATACACATTTTGACACGTTTGTAATCACGTAGATGATCACATTTAATTTAAGATCTTTATAGAAATATTTATGTTTTAAAGGCTTGATTTGCTACTCTTAAGATTCTGATGAGCAGCATATAGCATAAAACCTGAACAAACTGCAAGTTACTCAAAGGCTGTTCTGGTTGTATGCTGGTTAGTGGTTACATATATCCATTTTCAATTTGCTTATGAGTGGTCAACTGTTAAACTTGTAAGTAAGCTTACCACACACAGTCAGGATGGCTTACCTGTCTTAATTTTTACAAAGCTATTAGCATCTTTTCCAAAAAATAGTTATGTAGTTACTTTTTTCATATTTGTGTGTATATGCTCAGTGACTGCATGGGAAATATGAACAGTTCATTTGGCCACCTTGCCTTTTGAACATTTGTTATCACTACCTTTTATACAAAAACAATCTCACTGTCCATATCTTTTATATGGGCATTGCTGCAATTCTTAATATTTAATGCTACTTGTTAAGATCCATGCAAACAGTTTTTGCAGAGGATAAACTGGAATCAAGCTGTCATTTGGTAAGTCTGTAGGCCAGTTGCTCTGACATGCTGCATATTTTTACATTATATTTGTGTATGTCACATTATTTTTTTGCAGATGTATGTGATTTGAACTGTGGCAATTTATTCAATAAATCAACATGAAGTTTTGTGTGTTTATGTGTGGTCATTGTGAAGTAACACACTGCACATGGTTTATATTAATTTTACCAATAAGTAAGTCTTGCAATTCGTCAAAGACTTTTCTAGTTTGTTAAGCTACATCAGAAGTCTTGCTAGGATTTTAAAGTAGAAGTCCAAAAGGAAAAAGTAGGAATCCCATTGAATATTGCACACGTATAAAAAAAAATTAGCATTACATAATACATAATATAATTGTTGGTTTCATTATTAAAAACCCAAAGACAAATATATGTTAGGAATCTCTTTTATTATATTCTATGTATTGTTACTAAAAGAAAAAAACATTATGAAAAAAACAACAAAATTAACAACTCTTTAGGCAAGTGTTTAACTGTCATGAAAGTGCTAAATATATTTACATACACACCCCACTTTAATATATTTTCTTTCTTTTTTCTAAACATAATAAGTCTTTGACAATCACAACAGTGTAACCAGATGACATGAATTCAACCAATGCCTTAAAAAAAATGCAAGCTGTCAATGCTGTCAGCAGACAGCAAAGGTCTTTTATGTGAATGCCAAGTTGGGACCAGTTTCTAGAAAGTTCAAACTGTAAATTTTTAACACATCAGCAAGACTAGTGGTCATTTCAAATGGCATTAATCAATTCTACACTACTGAAGCATGCTCGTACTGTCAGATACAGCATAATGGGGTTTAGTTCCATAGAGGATGGATGTGTGAAAACTATCGGACATTTGACTGCATTTGATGAATTGGATTTTAAACGGATGTGAGGAAATGAATTGTGTTTGCTTGAATTTAAACAGGAGGTTGCTTTCCAGGTATTGTTTGTTAATTGATTGACTTGATAAACCAAGTTGTGCAAAAAGGTGCGTCATGGGGACTCTCATTGGTTTCTGATAAGCATCTGTGTGAAATTTACTTGTACAAATACACTTGATTAAGCGTTTCCGAGAGCCCTGTTCATTTTGTGTTCTTTGTTTGTTTCAGGATGAGGCAATTGTGAATGTTGTTCGACTAACCGGCATCCGGATTCACGCACCTCTTACCCGCCTCCAGTCAGATACCATGGTAACCAATACAGTGGGCACTATATATATTCTTAGATATCTAAAGGCTTTTTTCGTGTTTTATAATAATTGATTCTTAAGTGTGTGACTAGATTTATGTGGCTAATTACATTGTACTATGCTGATTTTCAGATGCCACTGTATGCTGTGGGTTTGACAGAACATGAGACACCATTCATGTTTGGGAACTCCATACCTCCGCTATCGTTCCATTGGTCTGTGGACAAGAAGGATGTAGCTCTTCTTCGTAACGTCTTCCACCTGGTCAGACATGCTTATTATCTTTGTGTTGTATTGTATTGATAGAACTTACTGCTGATTTATATGGTACAGAAATACTCTTATTTTTTTAACAAAATATAACTACTTTAACCAATCTCAGTTAAATTTGTGTTAAGTAATTATTAGCTCATCTATTTTTTGAAAAAAAATTATGAGCATCATCACCTTGGCGTCGGCGTCGGCATTGGCGTTGGCGTCCGGTTAAGTTTTGCGTTTAGGTCCACTTTTCTCAGAAAGTATCAATGCTATTGCATTCAAACTTGGTACACTTACTTACTATCATGAGGGGACTGGGCAGGCAAAGTTAGATAACTCTGGCGTGCATTTTGACAGAATTATGTGCCCTTTTTATACTAAGAAAATTGAAAATTTTGGTTAAGTTTTGCGTTTAGGTCCACTTTTCTCAGTAAGTATCAATGCTATTGCATTCAAACTTGGTACACTTACTTACTATCATGAGGGGACTGGGCAGGCAAAGTTAGATAACTCTGGCCTGCATTTTGACAGAATTATGTGCCCTTTTTATACTTAGAAAATTGAAAATTTTGGTTAAGTTTTGTGTTTAGGTCCATTTTATTCCTTAAGCATCAAAGCTATTGCTTTCATACTTGCAACACTTACTAACTATCATAAGGGGACTGTGCAGGCAAAGTAATGTAACTCTGACTGGCATTTTGACAGAATTATGTGCCCTTTTTATACTTAGAAAATTGAAAATTTGATTAAGTTTTGTGTTTAGGTCCACTTTATTCCTACAGTATCAAAGCTATTGCTTTCATACTTGCAACACTTATGAACTATCATAAGGGGACCGTGCAGGCAAAGTTATGTAACTCTGACTGGCATTTGGACGGAATTATGGGCCCTTTATACTTAGAAAATTGAAAATTTTGTTAAGATTTATGTTTTGGTCCACTTTACCCCTAAAGTATCATAGATATTGCTTTCATACTTGGAACACTCACAAACTATCATAAGGGTACAGTAAAAGTACAAGTTGCATAACTCTGGTTGTCATTGTTACGGAATTATGGCCCTTTTTTGACTTAGTAACTTTTAATATATGATTAAATTTTGTGTTTCGATTCACTTTACTTCTTAAGTATCAAGGCTATTGCTTTCAAACTTCAAATACTTTCATGCTATCATGAGGTTACTGTACCTGGCAAGTTGAATTTTACCTTGACCTTTGAATGACCTTGACTCTCAAGGTCAAATTATTAAATTTGGCTAAAATTGCCATCCATAACTTCTTTATTTATGATTAGATTTGATTGATACTTTGACGAAACTACTCTTACCTGACATACCACAATAGACTCCACCCAAACCATCCCCCCGTGCCCTCCCGCTTTTTTGGAAGATAATGTAATAAATGTCCACAACCCCACACTATACACCCCTCTTCACTCCACCCCTCCCTCCTTTGTGATTGAAAATGAGAGTCCCTTTACCTTTAAAAAGAAAATAGATGAGCGGTCTGCACCCGCAAGGTGGTGCTCTTGTTTTATGATTGCAATGATTAAACATTACATAAGTTATCTAGTTTAATGATATGATCCCAATATATTTTGCCTCACAACGAAGTATTCACTTACAGATCTTTTATTATGTATCATGCATGTAAAAAACAGGATATAATGGCTGCATTATACGTGTCTACTTGAAAATTATGAAAAACATTAACTTAACTGGGCTTAACTTAGCTCAACCAATCGCTTGACCAATGTAATTCGCTCCATAAGGGATCACACTTTTACAATAGCAATAATCGCTTATCTAGCTTTTATACCTTAACACACAACTTTTTTAATACCAAGAATCCATCAACCTTTGCATAATATTTTGAATCCCGATTTACATTCCTCTTTTTTCTCTTTTGTTTGCGTTTTATATATTAAGTGTAAGGTTTTGTGTTCATCCTGCCTCCTTTGTACATCTAGAGCAATCTTAGCCCTCACACAGAAGGCAACTTTGCCTCCCAGCTGGTTGCCAGGGAGACTGGGCAAGTGCTTGTGAGGTTAGAGGTCACACCTGTGAGAGGTCAAGACCAGGTGTTTGGCGATGTGGTGCACACAGATGAACTTCAGATACAGGTGTGTAAAGGTTGCTTGACTGTTTGATTTTAATGAACTTCAGATACAGGTGTGTAATGGTTGCTTGACTGTTTGATTTTAATGAACTTCAGATACAGGTGTGTAATGGTTGCTTGACTGTTTGATTTTAATTAACTTCAGATACGGATGTGTTAAGATTGCTGGACTGTTTGATTTTAATGAACTTCAGATACAGGTGTGTAAAGGTTGCTTGACTGTTTGATTTAAATGAACTTCAGATACAGGTGTGTAATTGTTGCTTGACTTTTTGATTTTAATAAACTTCAGATACAGGTGTGTAATGGTTGCTTGACTGTTTTATTTAAATGAACTTTAGATACAGGTGTGTAATGGTTGCTTGACTGTTTGATTTTAATGAACTTTAGATGCAGGTGTGAAATGGTTGCTTGACTGTTTGCTTTTAATTAACTTCAGATGCAGGTGTGTAATGGTTGCTTGACTTTTTGATTTTAATGAACTTCAGATTCAGGTGTGTAATGGTTGCTTGACTGTTTTAATTTAATGAACTTCAGATACAGGTGTGTAATGGTTGCTTGACTTTTTGATTTTAATGAACTTCAGATGCAGGTGTGTAATGGTTGCTTGACTGTTTGATTTTAATTAACTTCAGATACGGATGTGTTAAGATTGCTGGACTGTTTGATTTTAATGAACTTCAGATACAGGTGTGTAAAGGTTGCTTGACTGTTTGATTTTAATGAACTTCAGATACAGGTGTGTAAAGGTTGCTTGACTGTTTGATTTTAATGAACTTCAGATACGGATGTGTTAAGATTGCTGGACTGTTTGATTTTAATGAACTTCAGATACAGGTGTGTTAAGGTTGCTTGACTGTTTTACTGTAATGAACTTCAGATACAGGTTTGTAAAGGTTGCTTTACTGTTTGATTTTAATTTTTAACTCTTTGACAGCCTTTTTATGGTAGTTTAAATCATTTTTTGTGTGTTAAAAATCATTGGCCTGCTTATACTCACCTACACTATTAAACACTACAAAAATGCTTATTCTTAGCTGTTCATCGGGATGTTGATATATATATACATGTACATACAATTATTGGTAAGTCAAGTACAAAATGCTTATCAGTGCTTTAACATGCATAATTCAATTTCAGTGCATTGAATTTAATTATTCAAGCAAGATTAATAAGAACACTTTTTGTATTAAATGACAAATGTGTCTGTATTGTTGATGCACTGTTGTTTACATGCATGTGCTCAAATTGTGTTTTGTCGATGCAGGTATTTGAAGAGCTAGTGATGTTGCAACCACGCACATGTGATGGTCAGTTGCTCATGACTCCCAATACCGAAGCTGTCTTGAAAACTAACAGGTTTGATTTTGTTTGTTTACTTGTTGTTGTTATTGTATCACAGGGTCAATAAATCAACCCACACTTTATCTGAACTGGTTGGTTAACCACTACTTAGTGCATATAGTAATGTCAGTAACTAATAATTGCCCTGCTTAAATCAGAGGTTAAGATACATTGGCGGTAGAAATTATGTTAAGACCAATCCCTAGGAAACTAGGATTTGAGTTATACTTACCAATGCCTTCTCCTAAATGGAATAATTTTAACAGTTCTAGTTAGCATGCCAGTAGCATTTGTGTCTCGCTCTGTGAAAAGGGGGGTTAAATACATGTGCGTAAAGTGTTGTCCCAGACTGATCAGGGAAAACACTAAATTGGGTTTTGG
The DNA here is from genome assembly GCF_020536995.1 of Dreissena polymorpha. NCBI lineage: Eukaryota > Metazoa > Mollusca > Bivalvia > Myida > Dreissenidae > Dreissena > Dreissena polymorpha. The sequence continues at coordinate 76,838,391 of NC_068355.1, read as the reverse complement.
TCTGGAAGGGTTCTCTATTAAACCAAAAATACATCACTACCTGATTTGCCTGTGCAGACTGTGCAGCTAATTTCAATATTGCTTTTTAGAGACGGAGGTGCCAAGATGTCCTACACTGTGCTGGGGGGATTGCCAGGGGGTGTAGTGAGGGTCAAGGACGGACTGCTGATCTCAGGCTCCACCCCAGGCCAGGCAGCTCTTCAGGTTGTTGCTACGGAGGACTCTGGGGTTGTGCAGACACTGGTCATTGTGGTAAAGGTAGGCACCATGTCTGTATCAATTAAAGTGTGGCCGATTAAGAAATATTTTTAGCTCACCTGTCATGAAGTGACATGGTGAGCTTATGTGACCGTGTGATGTCTGGCGTCCGTTGTGTGTGCGTGAATCCGTCCGTCAACAATTTGTTTGTGTATACAGTAGAGACACAGTTTTCATCCAATCTTTATGAAATTTGGTCATAATGTTTATCTTGATAAAATGTGGGTTGGGATTGTATTTGGGTCATCTTGGATCAAAAACTAGGTCACTAGGTCAAAAACTAGGTCACATAATAGGTCAAATAATAGAAAAACCTTTTGTAGACAATAAAGGTCGCAGTTTTAATCCAATCTTTATGAAATTTGGTCAGAATGTTTATCTTGATGAAATCTGGGTTGGGATTGTATTTGGGTCATCTGGGGTCAAAAGCTAGGTCACTAGGTCAAATAATTGAAAAATCATCAACAATTTGTTTGTGTAGACAGAAGAGGCCACAGTTTTTATCCAATGTTTATGAAATTTGGTCAGAATGTTTATCTTGATGAAGTCTGGGTTGGGATTGTATTTGGGTCAATCTTGGGTCAAACACTAGGTCATTAGGTCAAAAACTAGGTCAAATAATATAAAAACCTTGTGTAGACAAAAGAGGTCGAAGTTTTCATCCAATCTTTATGTTATTTGGTCAGAATGTTTATCTTGATGAAATCTGGCTTGGGAATGTATTTGGGTCATCTGGGGTCAAAAACTAGGTCACTAGGTCAAAAAACTAGGTCAAATAATAGAAAAAACTTGTGTAGACAATAGAGGTCACAGTTTTCATCCAATCTTTATGAAATTTGGTCAGAATGTTTATCTTGATAAAATCTGGGTTGGGATTGTATTTGGGTCATCTGAGGTCAAAAACTAGGTCAAATAATAGAAAAACCGTCAACAATTTGTTTGTGTAGACAGTATAGGTCACAGTTTTCATCCAATCTTTATGAAATTTAGTCAGAATGTTTATCTTGATAAAATCTGGGTTGGGATTGTATTTGGGTCATCTGGGGTCAAAAACAAGGTCACTAGGTCAAAAACTATGTCACTAGGTGAAATAATAGAAAAACCTTGTGTAGACAATAGAGGTCACAGTTTTCATCCAATCTTTATGAAATTTGGTCAAAATGTTTATCTTGATAAAATCTGGGTTGGGATTGTATTTGGGTCATCTGAGGTCAAAAACTACGTCACTAGGTCAAATAATAGAAAAACCCTCAACAATTTGTTTGTGTAGACGGTAGAGGTCACAGTTTTCATCCAATCTTTATGAAATTTGGTCAAAATGTTTATCTTGATAAAATCTGGGTTGGGATTGTATTTGGGTCACCTGGGGTCAAAAGCTAGGTCACTAGGTCAAATATTAGAAAAACCTTGTGTAGACAATAGAGGTCACAGTTTCCATCCAATCTTTATGAAATTTGGTCAGAATGTTTATCTTGATGAAAACTGGGTTGGGATTGTATTTGGTTAGTCAGGTGAGCGATTCAGGGCCATGATGGCCCTCTTGTTAATAACCTTGTTTCTGGACCTATTTAAATTACAGGTAGTTTATTATGAGTGGTTACATTGCCATGAGTGGTAAAATTGACCAGTGTACTAAGAAATTGTGAAATAATAGGATTCTAATATGATCCAACACTGAAAAAAGAAATTAAATGCTATGCTCAGACAGAAGGCTTCTTTTTAGCCCACGTGCTTTGTGATCACTTTATGTCCGTTGTCTGTCTGTGCATGGCCAACATTTGCCTTTTTGAGACACTAGAGACCACATTTATCGTTCAATTTTAGAGTAACTAGGTCAGAAAATTTGTTCTCATGATATCTTGAATGAGTTTGAAAATGGTTCCAGTTGGTTGAAATATTTACCACCAGGGGGCGGCGAAGTTTTGCCTATATGGCTATAGTACAAACTTATTAACGCTCTAGATTTTTATTTATTGTCTGATCTTCATGAAACTTGTTTAGAAGATTTGTCCCATTCATATCTTGGACAAGTTTGAAAATGGTTCCGGTTGGTTGAAAAACATGGCCGCAAGGGGGCGGGGCAGTTTTTCTTAAATGGCTATAGTAAAACCTAATAAACACTCTAGAAGACACATTTAATGTATAATCTTCATAAAACTTGGCCAGAACATTTGTTTAAATGATATATTGAATTAGTTCGAAAATGGTTCCAGTCAGTTGAAAGACAGGGGGCTGGTCTTTTTTTCCCTTATTTTGCTAAAAACAACAACTTGTTAACACTCTAGATGTCACAGGTCGCCAGGTGGTGAAAAATGTGCAGCTTATCCAGGACTTGAATTCGGGACACCTCACTTTCAGGGCGAGTGCTCTCCCAACTGAGCTAACCAGGCCTCCACTAATCTTTCCACCAATCCCACTTAAGTTCGGTACTGTGACATTCCCCCCTGCCAAGATGCAATTTGTCCACGAATTCGAGTCACAGAGAACAGTGTATAACTGATCTTGACGAAACCACGGGCAAGTTCTATGGAGAACTGTAACCACAACGGTCCTCTGTTGGGGGCCATTGTTGCCGGGTGGTGAAAAGTGTGCAGCCAGTTCTGGACTCGAACCTAAGACACCTCGCTTACAGGGCAAGTGCTCTCCCAACTAGGCTAAAATGGCTGCCACACATCTTTCTACCAATCCCGCTTAAGTTTGGTACTGTGACACACATTTATTCTCAAATCTTAAAGAAACTTGGTCAGAATGATCCCTCTGCTGAGTTTGAAAATGGTTTTGGTCTATTGAAAAATATGGTTTCCAGGGTGAAGTGCTTATAGTGTAACCTTGTTGACACTCTTGTTAAAAATAACCAATATAGGCTCTGAATTAAATGTATGAATTTTTATTGTCATACATTAATACGCATGTAGTAATTCTGATGATAATATATAGATTAAATTTTAAAGAAAAACATTTTGAGTTTTAGTTTTCCTTTTTGCAGATTATTTATATTGCAGAAAAATACTAAGGGGAGAAACAACTGTTTATAGCTTGAATTGTTTTACCTCCAACAATGAGTGCACTATTAATTCCACAAACTAACCCTTTTCAGCCACCTGCATAACAGCAAAAATCAATACACATCTCAGAGTGAACCTTGTTGTTCTATTTTTAGATCAGCAATTCTACCTTGTTCTATTTTTAGATCAGCATCATGATAACCTATTGACAGTGTTTGTATTGTTCTGGTAGAGTATTATTTATTGATGACTTTTGAAATTACCATGTTATAATTGTGGATATTTTGGAAGCTGATTACTGCATCAAAGACCTCTGATGTCTAGCACCATAAATGAGAGAAGATATCATTTTGAAGCACACAGTTTATTGATGAGGTCCAAATTTGTGTGATTATCAAAGATATGTGTTTAAAACAGGGTTTATTGATTTTTAATTAGCCGGATTTTTTTCGAAAAAATCTCGGCTTATAGATTGATGTTGTCGGGCGGGCGGGGGGGCGGGCGGGCGGGCGGGCGGGCGGGGTGGCGGCGTGCTCGAAAATGTTAAAGTTCTTATTTCATGGTATAACTTTGGTATGCTTGGACCTAGAGTCTTCAAACTTGACATGAAGGTTGGCCAGGATTAACAGATGACCACTGGTCATTTCAAGGTCATTCATTTGAAGGTCAAGGTCACTGTGACCTTCAATATAAAAAATGTTAAAGTTCTTATAACTTTGGTATGCTTGGACCTAGAGTCTTGAAACTTGACATGAAGGTTGGCCATAACTAGTTAGTAACCACTGGTCATTTCAAGGTCATTCATTTGAAGGTCAAGGTCACTGTGACCTTGAATGAAAAAATGTTAAAGTTCTTATTTCATGGTATAACTTTGGTATGCTTGGACCTAGAGTCTTCAAACTTGACATGAAGGTTGGCCAGGATTAACAGATGACCACTGGTCATTTCAAGGTCATTCATTTGAAGGTGAAGGTCACTGTGACCTTCAATATAAAAATGTTAAAGTTGTTATAACTTTGGTATGCTTGGACCTAGAGTCTTGAAACTTGACATGAAGGTTGGCCAGAACTAGTAAGTAACCACTGGACATTTCAAGGTCATTCATTTGAAGGTCAAGGTCACTGTGACCTTGAATGTAAAAATGTTAAAGTTCTTATTTCATGTTATAACTTTGGTATGCTTGTACCTAGAGTCTTCAAACTTGAAATAAAGATTGGCCAGTACTAGAAGATGACCACTGGTCATTTCAATGTCATTCATTTGAAGGTCAAGGTCACTGTGACCTTAAATGTTAAAATGTTAAAATTGTTATAACTTTGGTATGCTTGGACATAGAGTCTTCAAACTTGACATGAAGGTTTGCAAGCACACTTAGATGACCACTGGTCATTTCAAGGTCATTCATTCTAAGGTCAAGGTCACTGTGACCTTGAATGTAAAAATGTTAAAGTTCTTATAACTTTGGTAGGTAAAAATGTTAAAGTTCTTATTCCATGTTATAACTTTGGTATGCTTGTACCTAGAGTCTTCAAACTTTATTTTAATCTAAGTTTATTTTCTTACATTTGATAATGAAATTGATGGAAACTTCAAACAATATCTTACTAATTTGCTAATAAAAAAATTGAGATCAAACTTTCCTAATTGACAATTCAAGTTCATATTTGTGACCTTAAATGTTATTGTTGTTCATGTATATGCATGCATTCAAAACATAACACAAGGTTTGCTCATGCCTTGAAAAGTACTTACATTTCATTTTGACCTTTGAACAATATTTCAGTAATTTAAGTATTGCATTGACAAAAACACGAAAGGTACTTTCCTGTCATTTAAATCAAAAATCCGGCTTCAATGCGGTCATCTCCGACCGCGGAACTCTTGTTGGAAATTTTATTGCAAGGTAGCACAACATTCTCAATGTGAATGTTTATGATTGCCTTTCACTGGGGGCTGAAGAGGTCAAAGCGTAGTCCGTTTCGCTACGACGTCGGGTATATGTTTTACTACAAAAACATTGTTTAAATACATATGACATCGAGAACGGATTAGTCAAAATTGTGTTTTAAACATGTAAGATCATGCTTTTCTAATAACAAAACTCTGAATTTAAGCATAATGACATTTCATAGGTTTGTTACATCAAATTATAATCAAAGATGTGTCTGGTTTATGCGGTTAAACATGAAATATATTGCTGATTTATCAAAGCGAAGTCAAGTTTCACTTTTAAAAATGCAATTAAGGTTTACAACTGTGTTTAATTGACAGAATTTTATAATTTCCATATTGATCTATGTATTGTTAAGCCAATGGTGTGTTTAGAAATATGTAGGGTGACTCAGTTATCAGAAATAAAGGCTAAATATTATTATTAGGCATGATCATGTCTCTGACAGTATACGTATATGCCTCGCTACGACAACGCTTTAGCGTGTATGCGTTTCTCACAGAAGACGTATTGGTTATCTCTCGAAGGCAAAATAAAGAAAAAGAAAATTTAATACAGAGTCATGGAGTGGCTGGATGTTTCCTTTGAGGAAGAGGTAGTAACAAGGGCACAACATGATTCGAAGCGCACAGTCGACATGGTAATGCACATTATTTTGATTTAATTAAATTCACGACAAGGCCAAATGAAACGATTAAAATCGAAAATCCATATAATATAAGATGACAGTTGAGAGTCGATAACCTAATGTCGTCGGTCTCAATAAAAATGACGCATCTTCACCTTGTGACAATCCCTTATACGTTCATTTTGATACAGACCGACGATAGGTTTTCAGCATACGGTACTCTTTATCAAATAACATTCGATTCTCGTTATCCCCAACTCGCTTATCTCAAAACTCTGCTTATGTCAAAGTAAATCCCATGTCCCAACTTCCATCATTATTTATCTCATACGGAATTTGATTTTAATATTGTATATATCAAAGCGATTTTCTTGAAAATCGGTTATCGTCAACTAATTTTGAGATGAATTTCATGTTCGTTTTCATGATTTTACCTGTAAAATCCACACCTGTAACAGCCGTAAGGTGTGGAAAGTAGGACCCTAATGGCACAAATCCGCAATTGCATAACCAATATATTGTTGTAAAGGTGTGGCAGTGGGTTCTGTCACAGGTTATTGTTTACTGCGTACATGACAGCCGGTAAATTTACCTCGTGTTACAATGCGGTTAAGGCCCAGTCTCACTATAATGCCGGCGGAGCCTCAGTGCGTGATCAGGCATCTACCGGGATGAACCGGGGCCCTACCGGGATGAACCGGTGCTCCACCGGGATGAACCGTGGATGACCGGGGACAACCAGGACTCCACCAGGGCTCCACCAGGAAAGTATTAAAATGTTTAATACCTCCGGGATGAACCGGGAGTCACCGGGTAGGACCAGCAATGACCGGCGTGGCATCAGGAACAACCTGGACTGTACCAGGAACAACCGGTATTAAACATTTAAATACTTTCCAGGTGGAGTCCGGGTTGTCCCCGGTTAAACCGGGGCATTGCCGCAGCTCTGCCGGGGTCTGATGCCGGTATAGTCCCGGTGAGTGCCGGCGTAGTGACGGTATACCAGGACTCTGCCGGGACTCTGCCGGCTTTCACCGGGTTCAACCTTTTCGTTTGGATGTTCATGCGCACAGTGAAGCACGGCATCTTTTGCACTGGGAAATGGCAGTCTGCAGTAACTGCAAACTGCATGTGATTTGTCCTGAAATGGATACAGAAACTTCGTTGAGCAACCTATACATTATATTTGTACTTCGTTGCGCAACCAATACCTACTCTGTTCGAAACCTATACATAAAGTGACTTGTAATTTCCTTCGAAAAAAAGCATTTGAATAATTAAAAAATATGTTCGTAACCTGTTTTGCACTTTAAAATGTGTAATGTACACTGAATCAAAGTAACATGTAGTTTTATTTTATTTAAGTAACAGTAATTAGCTATTTTAACAGAATAACCACCTTATGCATTGCTTCAAATCAAAATATTTCGATTTTAGCTCAAAATAAACTTAAAGGTTGCAATTACGCGTATTTGTTATTAGTTTGTTATTGAAAATAAGTACCTACTATTACTGGATGTTCCGTTCTCTAATCCATAAACACCAGAAAAGATGAAACTCGCCTGATTAAGTAGTGTATTTACACAATGTTTTCGTAGTAAAACATATACCCGACGTCGTAGCGAAACGGACTACGATTTGACCTCGTCAGCCCCCAGTGCCTTTTGTCTATTGTCTGTCGTCTGTTGTTTGTCATGAATTAACACTGTGATCCTCATGAAACTTGGTCAGAAGATTTTTCCGAATCATTTCTTGGACAAGTCCGATAATGGTTTTGGTTGATTGAAAAACATGGCTGCCAGGGGGCTGGGCATTTTTATATGGCTATAGTAAAACCTTGTTAGCATCCTCAAAGTCACATTTATTGTTCAATCTTAATAAAACTTGGTCAGAACATGTGTTTTAATGATATCTTGGACTGCATCGTGGTCAGTTCCTTTGTATCTCAGGTGAGCGACTTAGGCCTGAATTGGTGATAATTTAGAATGTTTTTTAGATAAAAATTGTGTGTTCATGGTCTATTGAAAGATGTATGTGATATTAATGAAAACAGATTTTAAGCAAACATTCTAGAGAACAATGTAGGAAACTAAATCCAAAATGTGCAAGATTTTGAAAAATTTAACTAATCTGCGATAATAAACACAGCGGGAACATTAATGATTATTATCTAATGAAAATATCTATACATTGTATTAAAATACAGTTGTGATCTTGCTGCATGAATCCTGATGATTTTTCAAATATCATGCTCAATATTTTTTATAGTAATTTACAATGAATAAAATATAATAACCTATATAATATTTCAGGTCAAGCCTGTTTCATACCTGATGATCAATTCTGAAACTAAAATGAGAACAACATCTGGTCAGTTGACTGCCATTCCAAGGGGCACCACTCTGTATTTCACTGTCACATATCATGATGACATGGGTGCCACATTCTATGCTACAAACATCAACATGAAGTTTCGCTGTAGCCGATATGACCTGGTGCAAGCAAGTCACGGTCTGGATAATAACACCATCATTGTCAAAACAGCATCAGATGGGGACACAATTCTAAAGGTGAGTTGCCCATATTTCTGTAATCTTTTCATTGTGGGTATCCACTGTTCAATTGCCGCCATGTGTTGTCTGATTCTATTATTCATCATGAAATTTTTAATTGTATTTGGTTGGAAAAAAAAAAATACAGTTTGTTCTTTAAGAAACATAAACACTGTTGAAATTTCCCTTGTAGATTTAAAACAGTTTCTAGGTGGCCACTGCTTCTAAAAGAAGAGGGGAACTGTTGAACATTATGGGCTATAGTGAACTATCAGTGTTTTAGGGGACAGCAATCACAATTATGAGAAAGTCAAATAATTTGTACAAAAGTGGTTAACACATTTCCAATTAAGAAGTAAAATCTGGAAAAACAATCAATAATTTCATAAAAGAAATGTCAAAGTAACAAGTTAACTGTAGCAAAAACAGTTTTTAAAAAATATCAAAGTGGTCAAATAAATAGAAACATTTGTATACTTTAACCTGTTTTTGTTCTGGTTGATATTTCTATATGTGACTGCTTGCAGGTTTGGGATAGAAGCAAGCCATCATTGGTAGACTATATCAACATTCCTGTTGCCAACGTGATACAGCCTGCTTTTACCATAGTAACCATGGGCAGTGTTATCTGCTTCACAACACCATTGACAACAGAGAGTGGTAAATACTGAGTTTGTAAACTCTTTGTTTGAAATGAATACTTGTGTACACTTACTGTAGACCAGTTTTCATTCTCATGTTTTCCAGAACATAATTTTCTGCTAAATTTTGTATAATTGTATAATGTATTCTCATGCATTGTTCTTCTGCAAGTGGATATTAGGTATTATTAGCCTGTATTATACATTGTATGCATGGGTGATCATGCTGAACATGTCTGATGCAATTTGACATGCTGTCTGCTTATCACTTTCAATATGATTAAATGTTGCATGGCATATGTGTTGAATTTTACCTATATTGTTATGGCTTTTGAGACCAGTTGGGGAATTGATACTAAAAATAGAAAAAAAAACTGTTTCAACTATATAACTTTAATAAGAATGAAGGCATGGCCCTGAAATATTTTTAAAAAGAAGCTTATATGCAGATCTAGCTATGGATTGCATTTAGGGCCATTCTGGTCAATGACTAAAAGTAGAGAAATGGGCTTCCGTTGTATTCACCAGAAATTTAAACAAGAAAGACTATAAAAAGTAAAATTAGTTAAGGCTGGGGAGGCACTGCCCTTTATCCTTGTTGGGGACCTGCCAGAATTCTATTGAGTTTTTCACGCTTTCTGACGCAGGGCTGGTACAGAAATCTCCATGTAATTAGTCCCCTACCGGTTTCACCGGAGGTGTCTTATGGTTTTGTCTCCGTCCCTCCGTCCGTCACACTTTTCTGGATCCTGCGATAACTTAAAAAGTTCTTAACATTTTTTCATGAAACTTGGAACATGGATAGATGTCAATATGGACCTTATGCACGTCATTTCATTTCATTCTTATGTCAAAAATTCTGGTTGCTATGGCAACAAATAGATTAGAAATACTGCTGAAAATGGTGGTTTTTCTGGATCCTGCAATAACTTTTAAAGTTCTTAATATTTTTTCATGAAACTTGAAATATGTATAGATGGCAATATGGACATTATGCACGTCATTTCATTTCGTTCCGGCGTAAAAAATTCTGGTTGCTATGGCAACAAATAGACTAGACATACTGCTGAAAATGGTGGTTTTCTGGATCCTGCAATAACTTTTAAAGTTCTTAATATTTTTTCATGTTACTTGAAACATGGATAGATGGCAATATGGACATTATGCACGTCATTTCATTTCGTTCAGACGTCAAAAATTCTGGTTGCTATGGCAACAAATAGACTAGAAATACTGCTGAAAATGGTGGTTTTCTGGCTCCTGCAATAACTTTTAAAGTTCTTAATATTTGTTCATGAAACTTGAAACATGGATAGATGGCAATATGGACATTATGCACGTCATTTCATTTTGTTCCTAAATAAAAAAAATTGGTTGCTATGGCAACAAATATATATATAAAAAAATCTGGAATTTCTGACAATGGTGGAGCCGGTAGGGGACTTACATTGCTTGACAATAGTCTTGTTACATATTAAAGTTATATAAATAAAATTAAACATTGCTTATGGGACATTCATCAATCAATATAATTGAACGTGCAAAACAATAAAGATGGTTTGGTCATTCGTGATATAAATTAACATTCTATAATGGGATTTCGGTCAGGCAACATAATGACGCAAGCAGTATCAGACTGCACGCAAGTTGCTGAGTGTATTTGTCATATGAGTTATAAATAACATGTCTATGATGGCAATTATCGATTAGTTTTATGACATTATTAGCTTAATATTCTTTTCACTTGTTTCTGACACAAAATATATATGTCAAGTAGAGGTACCGGTAATTATGTCATTCAGGTGGCCCAGGTAGCTGGCGTGGCCTGGGCAGCCTGACAGTGGACAGTACATCAGGCATTGCCAGTGCTAACTATGTGGGTGGGGGAAGTCTAACCTTCGCCATATCAGAGGAGACCATGACCTCCACAGAGGTGGGTCTACTGTAAAAAATGTCTGTTTACTGAGTATTTCATAAAAACCAACGCTGGTTGTCCTCAAATATATTTATGTGAATAACAAGACAAAGTACATGTATCTTGGAAGTTATCTATCGGCATATTATATGCTGTAAAAACGTGTTCTATATAATTGGTTAAGACATTTGTATCTTTGTACTGTGCTCTTTATGAAGGGTCTCTTTGACTATCTTTGAAGTAACTGAAATATGTCTTTATTGTTAAAACACTATTGAAATATTAATTGTTGCATATAAGTGAAGACTTAGTACAGGCACATTGTAAACTTTCAGATTCAAGTAGCACCTGTCCACAGTGTGAGCCTGGAAAGTAATGCAGAGTTTGTCACCACGGTAACAAACACTCCCTTAACAGTGTTTGTGAACCTCGGAAACTCAACAAGTGTTCAGGGTGAGGAGATTTTTATATATTCTTCAAAAACTTGTCACATGGGTTAAGAAATCTGTAAATTATTGGCCACATGGTTTGTATTTACCTAATAACATGTTCATTAGCCACATAATTAATTTAATTAATGTAAAATGTTAACATGGAACACAAAACACAATCATCCCCATGATGTTTGGCTAGAGTTGTTGATGGTAATATCATACGTATGAGCCTCTGTCTGGGAGCAGGTTCTCAGTGCATTTGGATGAAGAGTTGTCCCAGATTAGCCTGTGCAGTCATGGTTACTGTAACTGAAAATTGAAAAAAACAGTTGTTGTTGTTTTTTTCAAAAAGTTAAGTTTGGATGTATGAATAGGTTTGATATTTAAGATAACAGAAGCTAACATGCAAAAAATGGATAAAAAGGGATCGCATTTTTGATCATTCTAGTCAAGGTCATTTTTAAGTTATTAGAAATAAATAATAAATAAACCATTTGCACCGAGTAACAGGAGTTTGCATGAAGGAATTGTGCTGAAATTGTGTGTATATAAAGATTCATGCATACATTCCTGGTTATTGCACAATATATGACATTAAAGTAGACTTAATGGTAAGAAAAAGCAACCTGGTTTTGAGAATTGCCATTTTTTAGAAATTGGTTGTATTCATAAAATTATTTATGCTGTTGATGTATTCAATTACTTACAATTGCTTACCAGCATCATTCTATCTTAAAAATCTTGAGTAGAATGAACATCTTACGGCCAATATAGTATTAAAATAAGTTAATTTGCAGAAAATATTCAACAATGCTGACTGTTTTTCAGGATCTGAGTGTTTATCCCAGATTGCAGAGAAGAAATATCAGCCACAGAGAATCCCATTCTCTTGTGAGTTGTCTCTCACCCCTACCCAGCAGCATCTAGATGTGGCTGACTTGTTCTCAGTTCAGCCTGTCTTCCTTTCTAAATTTGGTAAGACAGTGAATAATGCAATAATCAATACATTGAAGTTCTGTAAAAAAAAAGGCCCATGAAAGATAATGCATAGTCATACCACTGGAACGAAGTAAAGGGAGAAAGAGGGTATTTTGGATTTTACATGGCCTTTTTCTGTGTGTTTGTCCATCCATCTGTTTGTAGACCAAAACTTGTTCAATAGCATTCTCTTACCTCTGTCAACATACAACATTCAAAGTTGTAAATATTATTCCTTAGTATATAAGTTGTGCAAGTGAAGTTTTTATTGTCCTTAGAAAATGTATTCCCCATTTTTGACTTAGAATTTCTTTGTCATTGATTACGGTGCTATAGCAAAAAATATGTTTGTCTGTGGACCACATGCAGTTGTGTTATATTAGGTATGTTACAGTATAAATATGGATGGGTGTTTGATCCCTGGCCCGGTCACATACTTTGTGTGGATATTGGTCATGAAATCCGTTTTTCTCCCATTCTCCCTCTACTTCTAATTAAATTAGAGCAGTGAAAAAGTGTGTGTTGGTTAACTGACTCCCATGATTTAACTGAACAACTGTGTAAAACCGTACATGCCAGAATTTTTTAGGTCAAAAGCGGGACATTCCATAAAAAAGTGTTGGGACATTTGACCAAAAAGCAGGACACCTAAAACGATCTTTCATTCCACCTTTACTGTATAGTACTAACAAAATCTTTTGATACTTTTATTCAAGACATAAAACATCTGATATGAAGCATAAAATCTAAAACATAACAATAACAGTTTTTATTAGATAAGACAATAGCAAACAACGAAGATAAAATTCATCTTTTTAGTGTACAAAATCTGGAACATTACGACAACAATACTCATTATATTACTTTCAATGACAAACATTAACGCAGGGGAGGTTATCCAGTACACTGAAAGTACGGGTTACAGTAAACTATCTACCGAACAGTTACATCAGTTTGACACGGAATGCGCGGCCGTACACATTTCCGAGGTAGGTTTTTGGTGTTCATTTTAACTGCCAACAACTTAATTGGAGTAGGGTCAAACTGGCATGCATAGCACCTCGTTGTTTTTATTACAATTACACCCAATTACACTAGACAGGATGGGTATCACTTATTGGACTGTTTGTTGCGATTTTGGTATATTGCACATTCGGATTATCCCCCTATTTCGGAGCTAAACATTGAATGTAAAAGACTCATTAATGACGTAGAGTTAATTTTACAAAACAATTGTTTTGTAAACCGTTTCAAACAAAGACAAAAGCAAACACATTTTCAACATTTATTTCATTATAATACAACTATCGATAGCAATAAGTGACCACCATCTTGAAGACCGCCATGGTGTGAATGCCTGATGAAATCAATAATTAGCCTATAAATCGCTGATAAGGTGTCATAAACAACACTGGTACGCACGAGAAGTAGAATCGGATTGTTAATTGGGGGCAATAAAGGGATGAGCGGTGGTAAGTGTTTGCGAAACAGAGCTTGTATAGTGAATTTTATTGGGAACCTATAGACCTTACATTGTTTCTTAACGAATGTCGGGACAAATCGTCTCATATGGGGACGCCAGGACAAAGGGCCCAAAAGCGGGACTGTCCCGCCGAGATGGGGACGTCTGGCATGTATGGTAAAACAGCAAAAGTTGAAGCAAACAAACAAAATAAGCTAAATATTTTACATGATGGTTCTAGGTACGATTAACAGAGATGTCATTATTTACCAATTATGTTTCAAATATGTCATTCAAAGTAATAAAAAGACTTTGTTTCAGGAAAAAAAAAATGGAGTTCGGTAATTTCACAAGCCCGCAAACGCTTATAGATACATGAAAAAAGTAAAAGTTAATGTAAATGAATCTGATTCTGCGAAAGATATGTTATGAAGTTGTTACTGCTTAAAAGAAACAATTCAATATGGTTTAATATCTGTGAATATTGCAGGAAGGTATGCATGCAAGATATCACCAGTCACAACAGTGCAAAATCAACAGCTATCTACAGTGGATGTGAGTCTTGCTGTCTCAGCAACCGTTACCATGGTGAAAGGTCAAGCGGAGGTGACAGCCTCTCCCCTGACCATCACATTCTTGCCCCCATTCCATGTGCTTAATGCAGAGATTCATGTCTCCACGGTTACTCCGATAGCGAGTATCAGAGTCTCCTGCACTGCCAAACTGGGGGGACAGCTCCAGGTAAGTTATACATTCATAAAAATAAGTCTGTTTGTTAGATGAAATCTTTTAGATCAACCTCAGTTTAATTGAGTCGCGTTCTGAGAAAACTGGGCATAATGCTTGTGCGTAAAGTGTCGTCCCAGATTAGCCTGTGAAGTCCGCACAGGCTTATCAGGGATGATACTTTCCGCTTTTATGACATTTTTCATTTAAATGAAGTCACTTCTTAGCAAAAATCCAATTAAGGTGGAAAGTGTCGTCCCTGATTAGCGAACTGCACAGGCTAATCTGGGACGACAATTTACGCACATGCATTATGCCCAGTTTTCTCAGAACGCGACTCAATTGTAAGCCTTAGTGTTATTGCATCACGCTGGCGTCTGTTTTGGTCGGACTAACCAGCACTTAGGGAGAAATCTGGAGAATGCTCCCTGGGTGAAGCCCAACCAAGGATTAACAACTAATCTTTTATAACTTTGCGACTTGACAAGATGTCTCATGTTGTTTGTTCATTTGTTTTATGTCTTTGTGTGTATCACCGAAATGATACAAGTCTTATCTTTTGAATGTTGCTTAAGTGGTTTTGGCACACTTCCCTAACAAGGATGTTTTTTATGATGGTTCTGTAATTGCAAAATTGCATGTCATAGATTACACTAAACTTAAGGACAAAATGTCAATGCAATTCACCTATGAAAAACTATGTACATGTACAGGGTTCGCACAGGGCTTGAAAAGTGCTTGAAAACGAGTCCTAGGCTTGAAAAGGCCTTGAACAAAGGTTGGCCTTGAAAAAGTGCTTGAAAGGTGCTTATTTCATGTAAAAAGCCTTGAAAATGTATATTTCTGCTCAAAATTACTTTTATCATCGCTTTAATTATAAACTTAAATCGTTCTTAAGGGAAATATTCTGAAAATTTATCATAAATTCCTTCGCGCAAAAAGTTGAGTACGAAATATAAGTTTCGAACACTATTGAGTACGAAACCTTATGTGTACAAGTCACAGATTATGTGTACTACATGTACATCAGAGGTTCTCCATTGTGCTCAATTTTCGCGAGTGAAAACGCAGCGATGGGGAAGTGTCGTTTCTGACCAGGGTGGTTAACTGAATATTTCTAGGTACAGAAAACAAATGACATTCGAAAAGCACATTGTCAGGTCTGTATGAAGACCATTGATGTCGGGGTATGGGGGAAAGTGCTTTGTAAAGCCAAGAGAAGGGGGAAACTCACAAAGAAAACATGAAATTGAGAAGCAAACAGGGTTCCTGCGATGTGTTTTTTGTGAAACAGGACAGTACTATTGTTAAAACTGTGAAATCTAAAACAGACATCAACAACAGCCCATCTGTGTCAAACCAGGAAGGCACAGCCACAGAGAGTGTGAAGATAGAAGATATTCAAATTCCAGGACCTTCCCAACCATAAGCAGCAGTATCAAACTCGCAGACATCCATAGACAGATTTGTTACAAAAAATGATATGTTGAAAGCGGAAGTATTGTGGGTATTGCATTCCCTTTGCACACATCAATCCTTCAATTCCAATAAAACATTACATTTATACATAAGTTAATTCAGGTTATGTTCCATGACAGTACCATAGAAAAGAAATTTTCTTGTGGAGACATCAAGACAGCATATGTAGCCGTTTTGGGGCTAGCTTAACATTTCAAAACTTTACTTGATAGTTCTATAAGTGGACCCTACTCAGTGTCTTTTGATGAAAGTTTAAACAAGAAAGACCAATCCAAGCAAATGGAGAATGCATTTTTTAAAGGAAACTAACATATCATTCTCGGCCTTGAAAAATGAAAATTTGGCATTGAAAAGTCCTTGAAAAGTGCTTGAATTTAGGTTTGAGATTTCTGTTTGAACCATGATGTATTGTAATTGAAATCTGGTAAAATTAAGAAAGCATCTTTTCATTTATATCAATAGAAAACAGAAGAAGTTGTAAATGCAGCATCAACAGACTACATTAGTTTTCTCTCTAGAGATTTATGGATAAGGGTTAGAACTGTGTGATTGGTCTTTATGACCATTATGTTCTAGGACACTCAAGTGTGTTATTTCATGCAGGTGATTGTGAGTGACCCGTCCATCTTGGAAGCTCTTCCTCCAGAGAGTGATTCCCAATCCAATGGCATCATCCTCTATCCAATAAAATTGCTTGATACAGTTGCATTGTGGGAAAGGGAGCAGCTAGATGTTTGGGTTGATCTGATTGGTCAGAAGACTGGGCAGAAAGTCAAGATTCCAATTTTCATTCGCCTGATTGGTCAGAAACCGGATGGTGCTAGTAAGTAAACCTAGACTTACAAATTAAAAAAAAAGGTTCTAAAAAATATTACATTATGCAACCTTTCAGCTAGAAGGACGAAAAAGTTCAAAGGAAAAATGTCTACAAATTATGTTTGCATTCCATTAATGACATTGAAATGTAGTTAAAAAATCAGATTTTTTTCTGATTTTTAACCTCTGTTTGCTAAATTAATTGCATGCAATTTTGTTTTTCATGGATTTCTACTTAATATCCTAAAATTATCCTTGTTCTTCTAAAGTCACCGCCATGTCAAAATCAATTAACTTTTCTGAGACCAGTTTCCCTTATGATTCTGTCCCTTCCAAGTCAAAACTCTTGTAATCCTTAGGTAGCCTGTTCTGACTTTTCTTGAACTCCTACTTCAAGCCACTGGAGCATTACAGGCAATTATATATCCCTTGTTGATAGGCAGTCAACAGATGTTCAATATTTAATTGTTTGTTGTTGTTTTTTGAAGACCTGCAAAATATTTACTTAAATTGAGAAATACAAAAAAGTAATCAACTGTAATTTTTATTACATATTTATCAAATAAATGTATATACATGTATTCTTCTATTAGATTGTTACTTTTTATGTCCCCCACTATAGTAGTGGGGGACATATTGTTTTTGCCCTGTCTGTTGGTTGGTCTGTTGGTTGGTTGGTCTGTTGGTTGGTTGGTTTGCGCCAACTTTAACATTTTGCAATAACTTTTGCTATATTGAATATAGCAACTTGATATTTGGCATGCATGTGTATCTCATGAAGCTGCACATTTTGAGTTGTAAAAGGTCAAGGTCATCCTTCAAGGTAAGAGGTCAAATATATGTGGCCAAAATCGCTCATTTCATGAATACTTTTGCAATATTGAAGATAGCAACTTGATATTTGGCATTTATGTGTATCTCATGGAGCTGCACATTTTTGAGTGGTGAAAGGTCAAAGTCAAGGTCATCCTTCAAGGTCAGAGGTCAAATATATGTGGCCCAAATCGCTTATTTTATGAATACTTTTAAAATATTGAAGATAGCAACTTGATACTTGGCATGCATGTGTATCTCATGGAGCTGCACAATTTGAGTGGTGAAAGGTCAAGGTCATCCTTCAAGGTCAGAGGTCAAATATATGTGGCCGAAATCGCTTATTCTATGAATACTTTTGCAATATTAAAGATAGCAACTTGATATTTGGCATGCATGTGTATCTCATGGAGCTGCACATTTTGAATGGTGAAAGGTCAAGGTCATCCTTAAAGGTCAAATATATGGGTCAAAATTGCTGATGTAATGTCACTTCTGCAATATTGAAGCTAGCAATTTTATATTTGAAATGCATGTGTATCTCATGGAGCTGCACATTTTGAGTGGTGAAGGGTCAAGGTCAAGGTCATCCTTCAAGGCCAAGCTTCATTTAGGGGGACATTGTGTTTCACAAACGCATCTTGTTTAACATTATAATGTATGTGTTAGATTAAATAAAGGAAGCCATTCCACTGTTTTTCCTCTCTACTAGTCATAGCTATGATATTTTCTGTGCTTGTACATTTCAGTTCAGGGCTGGCACTCCTTGTTCAGCAGCATCCTTAACAACTACCAGTATTGGTTCATGCTGCTGCTCATCATCATTGTCACCGCTCTCACCGTGCTCTTTGGTAAGCATATACTAACACTGCTGCATAATCAACACTTTCTTTGTATACCACCATAACACACATTTGAGTGGTTGAGCATTGGGGTAATTGCCGCCCTCTCTTCCTCTCACCCCCCGCAATAACAAAGTTTGAAAGGTAGAGAATTGGGTTAAACGCCCCCTCCCCCTAAAGAAGTTTGAGAGGTTGAGAATTGAATTGGGGTAAGTGTTCCTCTCCCCACTAAACAAAGTTTGAGAGGTTGCGGATTTTGGTACCCCCTCCTTAATAAAGTTTGATAAGTTGAAAATTGGGGTAATTGCCTCCCTCATAACAAAGTTTGAGAATTGAGGTAATTGCCACCTTCACCTTAACACAGTGTAAGAGGTTGATAATTGGGGTAATTGCCCCCCCCCCCATTCCCATTTACAATTTTTGAGAGGTTAATAATTGAGACAATTGCCCCCCCCCCCCTCACCCCTCTCCTCCTTAACAAAGATTGAGAGGTTTACAATTGGGGTTATTGCCCCCTCCACACTTAACAAAGTTTGAGAGGTTGAGAATTGGGTTAATTGCCCCCCCCCCCCCACACACACACACACAAATCCTTAACCAAGTTTGAGTGGTTGACAATTGGGGTAATTGCCCCCTCCACGCTTTGTAAATTTGAGAGGTTGAGAATTGGGGTAATTGCCCATAAATTTAATTGAACAATGCCTTTATTAATGTAATGCTTACTTTAGACAATAACCATTAATGGATAGTACCCATACCCAAGTGCCCAAAATTGTCTTCTACATGAGGTCTTCCTGTTTGATTCAGGCTACCATACAGTGTATGGGCCCTGCCATGAGCCTTGTTCTGTGAAAGGGGGGTTAAATGCATGTGTGTAAAGTGTCACCACAGATTAGTCATGCCTGTACAGTCTGCACAGGCTAATCATGCATACAAACAATATAATGTAAACGGAAAGTGCCATACCTGATCAGTCCGTCAGGACTGCACATGTTTATCTGGGACGACACTTAGTGCACATGCATTCAACACCTTTTTTTCCAAGGTTCATGATGTCTTCCTGTTTGATTCAGGCTACCATGCAGTGTATGGGCCCCGCCACACGGCTGCACTCAATACCAGTGGTCAGAAAAGCCCTTCACCGGCAGGACCAGGTGGGTTATATATCAAACAGTTATTTACTCTTAACATTTGATGAATTTGGTGTAACATAAATAGCAAAATGATTGTTTGGAAAAATGGGGTTCATGCCTGTGGGTTTAGTATCACCCCAGTTTATCACTTGCACAGGCTTATCAAGAAGGACATTTTTGGCCGAGACTAAACTTTCGTTTAGAAGAAATTTGCTTAAAAGAAAAATTCTACAAAAGGAGAAAGTGTCCTCCCTGAATAGCCTGTGTAGACTGCATCGGCTAACCTGAATAGCCTGTGTAGACTGCATCGGCTAACCTGAATAGCCTGTGTAGACTGCATCGGCTAACCTGAATAGCCTGTGTAGACTGCATCGGCTAACCTGAATAGCCTGTGTAGACTGCATCGGCTAACCTGAATAGCCTGTGTAGACTGCATGGGCTAATCTGAGGTGGTTCTTCATGCACATGGTCTTTTCAATAATATTTTTTAAGGATCATAGTTTATCTATTTTCCCTTTAAATGCCATTGTCAGGTGCAGTTGTACAACCATCCACTATAAGTCATAATGCTGTGTTTTTCTGCACTCCAGGTGGATCCCCTCCTCCATACTACCCATACTACAGTAGCCCAGGCAGCGTCTCTCCAGGCTCCACCCCCAAGGCCGCCACAGTGCTTTGGTCAGCCTACACGCCCCTTCCCGGCACCTCTCCAAACCGACGGCGCTCTCCAATGACTCGCTACAGCCCCTCCTGATCATGTCAACCAGCATCAGACCATATTGTTGCATCTGCCTCAAACATAACAGCTCAACATTGCATTGCTAATGAAATATTTCAATATCATCAGCTCACCAAATTATTTCTGATGGAATGTAACAAATTGAAATAATTGCTTTAAAATTGGAATGAACCTTTTCAGTTATTATGGCATAAGAAACAGTATAAGTTTAAACTATTTTTTTAATATGCTGTCAACCAATAGTTGAAGTAGAGATCTGTTACCAACTGAGTTACAATAGTACAATTAACAGATCACTACATTTTTTGTTACCAAATAATCTCAGTTTGAACAAACGTTTTTATACATTCTACAGTCAAATTCTATTCCATCTCCATCAAAACAGTAGTAGTGCTGTGGCTTATCCAACTGACAATAGAATGGCATTTATATTCTCAAGTTGATATCTGCAGAACACTGACCTAAAAACTTTGCACATTGGTATGATGGTTACTTGAAAATAAAGGTAGAAATTTATTGATATGTCAGTCATGTCAAAGGTCAAGGTCAGTGTAAAAGTGAATTTGTTCCCTCAAGGTCTTGCAAATGCTTTGACTAATGATCATGCAAAGTGGTAAATTGATTGACTTTTGATTTTTATGTAAATAGGTCGATGGTCAAGGTGAAAAGGGTTTTTACAAAGAAATTTGTTTTGGCGCTTAATTTGGAGAACACTTAGCTAAGATCATAAAACTTGGTATAATGATTTCATGTAAGGACATGAAGGTGCATTCTGATTTTGAGGTCACAAGGTCAAATGAGCTTGTATCGAGAATGGTTTCTGCAGAATATCTTTAGAATGACTTGACATATGATAATCTAATATGTGTGCTGGTTATGTGTAAGGAAATAATTGAGCTTTGTCTGTGAAAAGGGGGTTTAATGCAAGCATAAAGCATCGTCCCAGATTAGCCTGTGCAGTCTGCACAGGCTAATCAGGGTTGACACTTTCGACATAAACTTAATTTTTGCAAAAAAGGACTTCTTTTAAACAGAGAATACCATAACAGCGGAGAGTGTCCTCCCTGATTAGCCTGTGCAGCACAGACTGCACAGGCTTATCTGGTAAGACACTTTATGCACATGCATTAAACCCCCTTTTCTAAGAGCATGGTTCACTTATGTCTACTGATTTTGAGATAAACAGGTCAAAGTGTCATATCACAAGGGCTTGACAGGGAATGTGTGTCTGCACAAAATTATTAGAACGCTTTCACCTATGATCATGAAAATTAGTATGTAGGTTACTTAAATGGAAAGGAAGACTTATATCATCAGGTCAAAGGGGCTTGTATCATGGAACAATATCTAGAGAATGCTTAGGCATATGATCATATAAATTGCTTTGCTGGTCATTTAGATGAAAGGCAGATTCCTTTTAATATAGAGATCAAAAGGCTAAAGATGAAGGCCACATTTGCTCGTAACATATAAAAGTTTCCTCCACACAAAATGTGCAGAATTATTACTATCATAGAAGTTTGTTTAATGGTTAGTCTTGATGAAGGATGACCTTAATGGTTTTTCAACAAATCAACACACTAACTGTCAATGTCACAAGGATACAACACACTAACTGTCAATGTCACAAGGATACAACACACTAACTGTCAATGTCACAAGGATACAACATACTAACTGTCAGTGTCACAAGGATACAACACACTAACTGTCAATGTCACAAGGATACAACACACTAACTGTCAATGTCACAAGGATACTTCTGTTTCAAGCCTGGGGGATACATATTTTTTATATCTCGCTCTTTTGTTTATAGGTAAAGAATGACATGTATTTAAATATAACTGATCTCAATTTAAATGCATGTAATTCCTGGTTTTAGGAAGCCTGGTGTTGTTTTTTTCAAGATGAGATTAAGGCTGTTCTTTATGCTAGATGTATTAAAGACATTTACTCAGGGGAGAAAAAGATGGATGCTGCTGTAGTAGATCAGGCAATGTCTTTCAACATTTATGTGAAAGTGTTCCTATCAACCCTATTACATCACTTTTATCAGTAATTCATTTAGCAGATGACTGATGGGCAACTCCTTTAGGTATTGAAGAGGAAAACTGATTGTTGTGTCATCTTGCCCATTGCACACAACTGAAGTTTGAGTTGCACTTTGTCAAAACATCTTACAGTTTATTTACATAAAGAGAATGTTGCTAAAATTGTGTAAAAAGTGTGTTTGTGCATTTTGCAGATGCTTAAAAATGTACATTATTTTGGTTTCAAATGGGACATGTTCCAAAGTGGTGTTTCAGTAAGTATGGTTTTCAATGTCTTGGCTGTATTACCCAATGTTCATTTGTTTTGTGATTTAATAAGGATAATTATTTTGATTGACAGATTTGTCCCTATATCTATTTCATAATTCCACTAAACTCATACATTAAAAGCAGCATAGTGGGAGAACTTTTTTCTTGTATACCTTTAGAAAAATATATTTGAGCTATGCTCTGTGAAAAGGGGGTTTAATGCATGCGTGTAAAGTGTCATCCCAGATTAACCTGTACGCTAAGGCTCAACGACGACATTTTCTGCTTTTATGATATTTTTCGTTCCAAGAAAGTCTCTCATTAGCAAATGTCTAGTTTATGAGGAAAGTGTCGTCCCTGATTAGCCTGTACTGACTGCACAGGCTAATCTGGGACGACACTTAACACACATGCATTAAACCCCCTTTTCACAGAGCACGGCCCAAATAAATATGTTTTGTCTTCACAAAAAGTGTATTTGTAACATTCAATCTCCTTTAACACAACTTGATAACCTTGAAATCAGTTTCATAGTAAGAATGATGCAATTGTTGTCAGATTGTATGGTTGAATTCATGCTACATATACATGTACTACTTTTACAAGAATAATGCTAGAAACACTGTTAGAAAGCATTCAACATATTTGGCTGCAATTTTAACTTGTACTACATACATATATAATATATGGTGTACTTAATATAGTTTGAGAAATCAACATGATATATAACAAACACTTTATAAATCTTAAATGTTTTGTCAGCAATATGGGCATAATACCAGTTATTTGTTTTAAGCTCTCCTGACCACAAAATGCTCAATTTTTATGCTTTTCTGATCACCTTTTGTCAGTTGTGCGATGTGCATCCTGCATAATTAACATTGCCTTGTTAACGCTCTAGAGGCCTGGTCAGAATATTTTTCCCAATCATTTCTTGGGCGAGTTTGAAAATGGTTAAGGTTAGTTTAAAAACACTGCTGCCATGGGGCGGGTAATGTTTACGTATTTGGCTATAGGAAAGCCTTATTAATCACATATATTGTCCAATTTTCGTGACACTGGGTCAGAACATTTGTACTAATGATATCTTAAATGAGTTTTAACATGGTTCAAGTTTGTTGAAAAACATGGCCACCAGGGGTTGGGGCAATTTTCTTTATATGACTGTAGCGAAACCTTGTAAACACTATAAGTCACAATTATAGTCTTTATTGAACTTGGTTAGAAGAATATTGTAATGGTATCTTGGATTAGTTAAAAACGGTTCCGGTCTGTTGAAAAGCATGGCCGCCGAGGGGTGTAGCATTATTCCTTGTATGGCTATAGTAAAACCTTGATTTCACTCTAAAGAACATATTTATAATTCATTCTTCATGAAACTTGGTCGGAGCATTTGTTGTAATGATATCTTGGGCTTCACAGAACAGGTCAGCTCCTTTGTCTGTCAAAGCAGGTGCTAGCAGTTTAAAAATAGAGAATAAAAACATATGTACCGTAAATTTGCGGCCATAAGTCGACCTAAAAACGCTCCCAAAATTGACTTTAAAAGTCAACTCGACTTATGGATGAGGTACAAAATAAAAATTAAAAAAAAACACATATTTCTGTGCCGTTTTTTTTTAAAGTAATAAATCTCTGAAGCGGAGGAATGATGACTGTTTACGGTAAGGCCGACTCGTCTTTTACTTAAATGTCCGCCGATAACAAAATACTGCATGTTTACATTGGTTTTTAATTCATTAATCTTCGTTATAAGTCCAAATTAAAACATGTAAAAATAACTTCGAAAATATTAAACATTTGTGACGTACGGTAAAGTGGCGAAATTTATACATGGCAATTTGTCTATTGATACATCGTCCGTTGTCTGCTAAGAACAATAGAAAATCGACTGCTGACACTTGTACCCATTTAAAGTTAATCCGTGTAAATACAAACTGTCAACAGATGCAGGTGTCTTTATGCCACCAATTATCGCTTCTCGGCCTTTTGACTAAGATCAGAGTGTAAAGTGTATTCTTTATTGCGTCACACCTAAAATAGTTATCCGTTAATGATATGCACAACGGTTCTGCTACAAACTACTTCTGACCAATCAAAATTAATTACTCTATCGTTGGATACGCCTTTAACCAATCGCTATTGTTCAACTTCACATGGTATATTTTTTGATTGGATGAAGGTGTGGTTTCGTTGATTTATTCACAACTGTCCCACAATTTATGCATAATTGTTTCGTAAATCAATAGATCTTATCTGAGTGATGATTTCATTCATTGTTTGATTATAATAATATTACGCACTCACCCTGGATTATTAAAAAGTGTAATTGGACACATTAAATACACAAGTACTTTCGATTAGCTGCTTAGTATTATTAGATAAGACGTTTTTCCAGAATGCAGAAAATATTCCTCGGGTATCTCGTGATTTACGAATATGTATATAACAGTCGAATAGCGAGCGATGCGAGTGTTGTTAAATTCACGTGTTTCATGCATAATGGCGAAAGCGTTTTTGATTATTTGAGAGCAAGTTACAATTATTTTGACCATATAATGCATTTCTGCGTTCAAGATTTTAACGAATTTTCACATCAATAGCACTAACACTTTAATACAAAAAAATCTGCTCATCATATAAACGCTGAAAGTTATTACGTTAAATGGGAAACTAATTTTGATTTGTGAAATATATATTAAGTTCGAAATAATCAATGATATGTTATTATGATTTTTGAACAATAAAATATATTTTTCGTGATAATAAATAATTGAAACGTTGAATGTTTCGTTTTAAATATATCCTTATTATTAATATCCCAAAAAATGTCAACTGCCAGTGCAAAAGCCCTCAGAACCATGACTAAAAGGTCACTTAAACATGTCTGAGATATTGAGGAAATTTACCCCCCGACTTATGGCAGAGTCAAGGCAAAAAACCAAGTTTTTCTAGCCACATTATACCCCTCGACTTATGGCCGAGGTAGACTTATGGCCGCAAATGTACGGTATGTTGCTTTTTGATATTATTGGCTGTTGTTACACATATATACATGTTTTGATTTTCTTTTCTATTTGTTATTATTGTTTGCATAAAAATGTAATTTGTAGAGTGAGAATTTCGTACTTTCATCATCATGTGCAAATCTGATTCAACTAAGTATTCAACTTGATTATCATGTCTTTAGTCTAATGTCTTATAAGGGCCATACACAATGTCAAAGATATGCATGCTATCATTTAAATTTTACATTAATTTCAAGTGGTTTGCATATAAAATGTCTGAACATGGTGATCCTTATTTCTTGTTTACCGGTATTCATGTCAATCATAGATGTAATGCAAGTATGTCTGCTATCCATAAATCATAAATATTTGTTCTTTATCTAGATATTTTTGCTAACTACATGTAACTTCAGTGAATTTTTGTGTCAATCTATTATATGTTTGAAATGCAATATATATTACAGTACTTAAATGATGTTAGAAGTTTTCTTTGACTTTTCAGATTGGTTTAGCTGGGAGTTTTACATTTATAATATAAAAGTATTGTTTTACTTGGACTTTGTTTTTCATATTGTTTTCATTAGACTTTCTGTTCATGTAATTGTGTTCATACAATTGATTATTTTGTTAATGCTTGATTGCATAGTTATACCAGTATGTTACATTTTCAAACTTTGTCTTGTGCATTTAACAATTTTGGCATAATAAAATGTTTTCAGTCAAATCTTGTACAATTTTTAATTGATATGTGAACTGAAAATAATGTTTACCGATATTTTTCAATACTGAATAATTTTGTCATCATGTTGCAAGCTCATGACTTAAAAATCATATTTTTCATTTGGCACATTTAAGTAAGTCTGAACTATGCATCTGCGTTTAATGCCCAAAGTAACATGTATGTCTACTTGTAAAATACATTTTTAGTCAAAAATTTGTGGGGAAAAAACAAGCCATGTCCCTGACATACCATTTTGTCTCAAAATTCCTCTTATGTCACAATAAACCTGTTCAAGGCCTAATTTGAAGTGACCATCAAGTGTGACCTTGATCTTTATGATGAATAGACATATAATGCACTCTACACACATTCCCTTTGTATGTGTAATTTATACATTTCATAATGAATAAAGTAACAGCCCAGAAATGCTGTTTTATGGCCATATTTGACCTTGACCTGTGAGGAAGAGAGACATCTTTTAACACAAAATGTCTCCCTAACAGTGGTAAATATTGTGTGTGTTTTTTTTTTTAAGCAAGATGAATTACAAAGTTACATCTCAGACAAGCTGTTTTGTTACCAAATGTGACCTTTGATTTAAAAGCGTGACCTTGACTTTCAAGGTAGATGGATATGTATTAAATGCGCTTTGCGTCTTACGAAGGTTTACATTTACACTACAGTATTTGGACATTCATCAAAACATGGAATATTTATCGCTGATAAAGGAATGGTCTCGCTATGAAACAGCCAAATTTGTTTCTTGTTCTGAGAAAACTGGGCATAATGCATGTGCGTAAAGTGTTGTCCCAGATTTGCCTGTGCAGTCTGGGACCACACTTAAAGCACAAGCATTATGTCCTGTTTTCACAACACAAGACACATTTGTGGCAAGTTGTGACAAAATCCATCAATATGTATGGCAAATGTATGGCTTAGACTAGAAAATGTGCCCAGGCAGAGTGACTTGTATGACACCTTCCTCAGAAAGGGGCATATTAATTATGCACGGTACACTACACAAGGTGGTAAATGTTAACATGCATTCAAATGGTTTAAGTGAGATTTGGGTTTCTTGGTAGTTAAGATGGAGGACTTTTGCTTACCTTTATTGAAAAATTATTAGATTTTAGTTCAGGTGCTGTATTGTGTAATATATAAATTTGACCATGACTATTTTATCACAACATTATTCCTTCACTTGTAGAGCGTTGGTAAACAGTCTCAGTTCCATTGAAAAAAATATATATTAAAATTGAAAAAAAAACAGCATGTAAAACCAGTTTTTAATTAATTCTAATTGTGTGAACACTGTATCATGTGACTTTAGAATAAAACATCAAACTTGTAATGGACACAAACATGGAATAAACATCATTTTCTTGAATTTCTCAAACAAAAAATGTAATGATCTGAATGTACTTTTGTAATATTGTGCCTAATATGTTATTATAAAAAGCATTTTTCTGTGACTTTTTAATAAACAGTGTTTTTTTTTTGTTTGTTTTTTCATTTTTAATGTTTTTTTGTAAACGGTTAATGCACACATTTTTGAAGGCTTAAAAATCAATTTAACATCCACATTTGTAGTAAAATCTATGTAAATGATGCAAGTGTACATGCAAGTGTCAATTTTACCTCGAATCTGTCAAAATTATAGGTAAAATAAATTCTACTTAAATCATCCAAAGATGTTAAAAGTACTTGAAAATACATATTTTGTGAATATTATATATGTCTAGTAGAAAAATGAAAGTTTCAATTGGAATGTACAAAACAAATACAAATGCTGAAATAAGGACCCTTTTCATGATACTGAATAAATTAACAAACATAAAATAACCTATAATTCCTGTAACAGACAATACAAATGCATTAACATTGCACTTAAACTCAACTGATGTATCAATTACATTAACACCCTTGTGTACATGGTTCTTTTGAGTTTTGTCAAATAGGATATACCGTAAATTTGCGGCCATAAGTCGACCTAAAAACGCTCCCAAAATTGACTTTAAAAGTCAACTCGACTTATGGATGAGGTACAAAATAAAAATTAAAAAAAAACACATATTTCTGTGCCGTTTTTTTTTAAAGTAATAAATCTCTGAAGCGGAGGAATGATGACTGTTTACGGTAAGGCCGACTCGTCTTTTACTTAAATGTCCGCCGATAACAAAATACTGCATGTTTACATTGGTTTTTAATTCATTAATCTTCGTTATAAGTCCAAATTAAAACATGTAAAAATAACTTCGAAAATATTAAACATTTGTGACGTACGGTAAAGTGGCGAAATTTATACATGGCAATTTGTCTATTGATACATCGTCCGTTGTCTGCTAAGAACAATAGAAAATCGACTGCTGACACTTGTACCCATTTAAAGTTAATCCGTGTAAATACAAACTGTCAACAGATGCAGGTGTCTTTATGCCACCAATTATCGCTTCTCGGCCTTTTGACTAAGATCAGAGTGTAAAGTGTATTCTTTATTGCGTCACACCTAAAATAGTTATCCGTTAATGATATGCACAACGGTTCTGCTACAAACTACTTCTGACCAATCAAAATTAATTACTCTATCGTTGGATACGCCTTTAACCAATCGCTATTGTTCAACTTCACATGGTATATTTTTTGATTGGATGAAGGTGTGGTTTCGTTGATTTATTCACAACTGTCCCACAATTTATGCATAATTGTTTCGTAAATCAATAGATCTTATCTGAGTGATGATTTCATTCATTGTTTGATTATAATAATATTACGCACTCACCCTGGATTATTAAAAAGTGTAATTGGACACATTAAATACACAAGTACTTTCGATTAGCTGCTTAGTATTATTAGATAAGACGTTTTTCCAGAATGCAGAAAATATTCCTCGGGTATCTCGTGATTTACGAATATGTATATAACAGTCGAATAGCGAGCGATGCGAGTGTTGTTAAATTCACGTGTTTCATGCATAATGGCGAAAGCGTTTTTGATTATTTGAGAGCAAGTTACAATTATTTTGACCATATAATGCATTTCTGCGTTCAAGATTTTAACGAATTTTCACATCAATAGCACTAACACTTTAATACAAAAAAATCTGCTCATCATATAAACGCTGAAAGTTATTACGTTAAATGGGAAACTAATTTTGATTTGTGAAATATATATTAAGTTCGAAATAATCAATGATATGTTATTATGATTTTTGAACAATAAAATATATTTTTCGTGATAATAAATAATTGAAACGTTGAATGTTTCGTTTTAAATATATCCTTATTATTAATATCCCAAAAAATGTCAACTGCCAGTGCAAAAGCCCTCAGAACCATGACTAAAAGGTCACTTAAACATGTCTGAGATATTGAGGAAATTTACCCCCCGACTTATGGCAGAGTCAAGGCAAAAAACCAAGTTTTTCTAGCCACATTATACCCCTCGACTTATGGCCGAGGTAGACTTATGGCCGCAAATGTACGGTAAATGAAAGTGTATTTAACATGCTGGTAACACTAAGCCCTCTGGGTTTGGAAAAGCTTTAAAAGTAAGAATGTGGTATCCAGTATACATGTACTGATGAAAGAAAAATATGCACACTCAGTGTCACAAAAAACAAAGACTGACTGACTGTAATGATCAGTAACAATATTTATTTATAAATAATATTTTTTCAATAACAAACTTTCGGGTTATGATTTGCAGGAAATTTAAATACTGAAAGCCTTTTAATTATACTCCACACACCATAATTTTGGATCTATTCCACATAATAAAACAAAATTGGCTGCCATAAGTGACGTTGCATATAAAATTGTTATTAAATATAATAATGTAACAAGAGCACCGCATAACGGGTGCCACACTCGGCTGGGGATGCAGTTTTGAATAAATGAAAGCTTGTCAGAATTATTAGCTCATCTATTTTTTGAAAAAAAATTATAAGCTATTGTCATCACATCGGCGTCGGCGTCCGGTTAAGTTTTGCGTTTAGGTCCACTTTTCACATAAAGTATCAATGCTATTGCATTCAAACTTGGTACACTTACTTACTATCATGAGGGGACTGGGCAGGCAAAGTTAGATAACTCTGGCTTGCATTTTGACAGAATTATGTGCTCTTTTTGTACTTAAAAAATTGAAAATTTTGGTTAAGTTTTGTGTTGAGGTCCATTTTATTCCTTAAGAATCAAAGCTATTGCTTTCATACTTGCAACACTTACTAACTTTCATAAGGGGACTGTGCAGGCAAAGTTATGTAACTCTGACTGGCATTTTGACAGAATTATGTGCCCTTTTTATACTTAGAAAATTGAAAATGTGGTTAAGTTTTGTGTTTAGGTCCACTTTTTTCCTAAAGTATCAAAGCTATTGCTTTCATACTTGCAACACTTACTTACTATCGTAAGGGGACTGTGCAGGCAAAGTTATGTAACTCTGACTGGCATTTTGACGGAATTATGGGCCCTTCATACTTGAAAATTTGGTTAAGTTTTGTGTTTTGGTCCACTTTACCCCTAAAGTATCATAGATATTCCTTTCATACTTGGAACACTCGCAAACGATCATAAGAGGACAGTAAAGGACAAGTTGCATAACTCTGGTTGTCATTTTTACGGAATTATGGCCCTTTTTTGACTTAGTAACTTTGAATATATGGTTACATTTTGTGTTTCAATCCACATTACTTCTAAAGTATCAAGGCTATTGCTTTTAAACTTCAAATACTTTCATGCTATCATGAGGGTACTGTACCTGGCAAGTTGAATTTTACCTTGACCTTTGAATGACCTTGACTCTCAAGGTCAAATTATTAAATTCTGCTAAAATTGCCATAACTTCTTTATTTATGATTAGATTCGATTGATACTTTGACAAAACAACCTGACATACCAGAATAGACTCCACCCAAACCATCCCCCACGCCCCCCGGAATCCCCCCCCCCCGCCCCGAATCCCCCATCAATCCCCATTATTATTATTTTTAATTAAAGATCATCTAATAAATGACCACCACACCCTCACACTATACCCCCCACCCCCCACCCCAAAAAAATATAGGGTGGCATATAGCAGTTGAACTGTCCGTCAGTATGTCAGTCAGTCTGTCCGAAAAAAACTTTAACATTGCCCATAACTTTTTCACTTTTGAAGATAGCAACTTGATATTTGGCATGCATGTGTATCTCATGGAGCTGCACATTTTAGTGGTGAAAGGTCAAGGTCATCCTTCAAGGTCAAATGTCAAATTTATGGTGTCTGTTCGTCCGAAAACTTTAACATTGGCCATAACTTTTTCAATATTGAAGATAGCAACTTGATATTTGGCATGCATGTGTATCTCATGGAGCTGAACATTTTGAGTTGTGAAAGGTGAAGGTCAAGGTCACCCTTCAAGGTCAAATGTCAAATATATTGCGTCTGTATTCGAAAACTTTAACATTGGCCATAACTTTTTTAATATTGACGATAGCAACTTGATATTTGGCATGCATGTGTATCTCATGAAGCTGCACATTTTGAGTGGTGCAAGTTCAAGGTCAAGGTCATCCTTCAAGGTCAAATTATTTTTTTTTATTTAAAGCGGCGTTCTCATGAAGCTGCACATTTTGAGTGGTGGAAGTTGAAGGTCAAGGTCATCCTTCAAGGTCAAAGATCAAAAAAATAATTCAAAGCAGCCTTCTCATGAAGCTGCACATTTTGAGTGGTGAAAGTTCAAGGTCAAGGTTATTCTTCAAGGTCAAGGTCATCCTTCAACATACATGCCATACGTCCCGGATTGTCCGGGACAGTCCCGGAAATGAAGAACTTGTCCCGCTGTCCCGGAAATCTGTCAAATGTCCCGGAATTTACAAAATCCATATACACATGTACCTTATCTTAGGCTTAACTGCACCTCGAATCTGTGTATATCTGCAGCATCTCCATGACAATGCCTACCCGAATAGGCAGACTACCCTACGTGTCAAAATCGATCAATTAACAGGGGTCCTGTTATCATATCGATTGTCTCACATTCGCGGTCTAACCGAAAAGGCGGCATTGTTTAATGTGGTTGTTAATTGACTTTAATCTACTACGTCATTATTTCCCACTGCGTAAGGGCAAAATATAGTTGTTCACACATCTGAAGTCCAACATCGCTGAGTAAAAAATTAAAAGCAGTTTATGTTCGCACGTTTAACCGACAAAGAAGTTGAGTAAAAAAGTAAGCATATAAAAACGTCATCCTCACTAGGTTTATTATCGTATTGTTCTAAAACCCCCAGTAAAACATAACGTTAAAAATAATTAGTGAATTTGAATTGCGTTTGCCATGTCAAAACACCTAGCAGATTCGTCCACTTGTCCCAGCAGCAAAAAAGTGAAACGCGTATGTAAGTTTCAAGACAAGTGGACGACTGACGCAGATACGTCACCATCTATGTTTAGAACGCTTACACCGAAAACACGTGGCTTGAAGGCTTCAAGGTCAAAGGTAAAAAAAAAAATCAAAGCGGCGTAATCATGAAGCTGCACATTTTGAGTGGTGGAAGTTCAAGGTCAAGGTCATCCTTCAAGGTCAAGGTCATCCTTCAAGGTCAAAGGTCAAAATTAAAAATTCAAATCGGCGTTATGAAGCTGCACATTTTGAGTGGTGGAAGTTCAAGGTCAAAGTCATCCTTCAAGGTCAAAAAAAAATCTAAGTGGCGTTCTCATGAAGCTGCACATTTTGAGTGGTGGAAGTTCAAGGTCATCCTTCAAGGTCAAGGTCATCCTTCAAGGTCAAAGGTAAAAAAAATCCTTCAAGGTCAAAGTTTAAAAAAAAAAAAAAAAAAAATTCAAAGTAGCTGCACATTTTAAGTGGTGGAAGTTCAAGGTCATTCTTCAAGGTCAAGGTCATCCTTCAAGGTCAAAGGTCAAAAATGGTGGTGCGGTGGTCGAGTGGTAACACTCTGGTCTACCATTCCAGAGGTCCCCGGTTCAAATCCCGGCCGGGGCTCTGGAAATTTCAGAAATGCTTCAAGTGTTTCCCACCCAACTAGAGATGTACTGGTATGAAACCCAGGTAATTCTCGCGTGTATCGGTGCTATACACTGAGCACGTAAAAGAACCAAGGTATCTATTCGCAAAGAGCTAGGGTATCGCACCCGGATTCCTTGTATCCCAATACCGTACTGTCCCAATACAATAATGGGTTATCCTTGACGGCAAGGTCAAAATAAATACATACATACATTCACATACAATACAAAAAATAATATTTCAAAGCGGCGTTATCATGAATGTGCACATTTGTAGTGGTAAAAGTTCAAGGTCATCCTTCAAGGTCAAAGGTCCAAAAAAAAATTTTTAAGCGGCGTTCTCATAAAGCTGCACATTTTTAGTGGTGGAAGTTCAAGGTCATCCTTCAAGGTCAAAGGTAAAAAAAAAAAAAAATTAAAAGCGGCGCAATAGGGGGCATTGTGTTTCTGACAAACACATCTCTTGTTTTTTTCAAACATGGTTAAAAAACACAAATATTTATTTTTTAAATACCGTCTTACCTTTCCACCCAAGAATCCCCCCCCCCCAAAAAAAAAAATTTCTTTTGCATTTTTAGCTCATCTGAGCACAACGTTCTCATGGTGAGGTTTTGTGATCGCCTTTTGTCCGTCGTGCGTTGTGTGACGTCAACATTTGCCTCGTTCCCTCTCTAGAGGCCACATTTATTTCCAATCTTCATGAAATTCGGTCAGAAGATTGGTTTTAATGATATCTTGGATGAGTTCAAAAATGATTGCGTTTGCTTGAAAAACATGGCTGCCAAGGGGCGGGGCATTTTTCCTTATATAGCTATAGTAAAATCTTGTTAACACTCTAGAGGCCACATCTATTTTCCGATCTTCATGAAACTTGCTCAGAAGATTTGTCCCACTGATATCTTTGATGAGTTCAAAAATGGTAACCTTTGCTTGAAAAACATGGCTGCCAAGGGGCGGGGCATTTTTCCTTATATGGCTATATATGGCTATAGTAAAATCTTGTTAACACTCTAGTGGCCACATTTATTGTCCAATCTTAATGAAACTTGGTCAGAAGATTCATCCCAATAATATCTTGGACAAGTTTGAAAATGATGCTAGTTGGTTGAAAAACATGGCCGCCAGGGGGCGGTGCATTTTTCCTTATATGGCTATAGTAAAACCTAGTTAACACTTAGGAGGCCACATTTATTGTACAATCTTGATGAAATATGGTCAGAAGATTTGTCTTAATGATATCTTGGATGAGTTCAAAAATGGTTACGTTTGCTTGAATAACATGGCTGCAAAGGGGCGGGGCATTTTTCCTTATATGGCTTTATAAGGCTATAGTAAAATCTTGCTAACACTCAAGAGGCCACATTTATAGTCCGATCTTCATGAAACTCTGTCAGAAGATTCATCCCAATAATATCTTGGAAGAGTTCAAAAATGATGCAGGTTGGTTTAAAGACATGGCCACCACAGGGGCGGTGCTATTTTCCTTATATGGCTATAGTAAAACCTTGTTAACACTCTAGAGGTCAATTTTTATTTTCCGATCTTCATGTAACTTGGTCAGAAAATTTGTCCCAATGATATCTTGGATGAGTTCGAAAATGGTTTTGGTTGCTTTAAAAACATGGCCACCAGGGGCGGGGCATTTTTCCTTATATGGCTTTATATGGCTATAGTTAAACCTTGTTAACACTTTAGAGGCCACTTGTATTGTCCAATCTTCATGAAATTTGGTCAGAAGATTGGTAACAATTATATCTTGGATGAGTTCGAAAATAATTATGTTTGCTTGAATAAAAATGGCTTCCAAGGGGCGGGGCATTTTTCCTTATACGGCTATAGTAAAATCTTGTTAATACTCTAGAGGCCACATTTATTGTCCAATCTTCATGAAACTTTGTCAGAAGATTCATCCCGATAATATCTTGGATAAGTTTAAAACTGATGCCGGTTGGTTGAAAAACATGGGTGCCAGGGGGCGGGGCATTTTTCCTTATATGGCTATAGTAAAACCTTGTTAACACTCTAGAGGCCACATTTATTTTCCGATCTTCGTGAAACTTGGTCAGAAGATTTGTCCCAATAATATCTTGTTATCTCAGGTGAGCGACTTTGGGCCTTTAAGGCCCTCTTTTTTTGCATTTGTGGAAGATAATGTAATAAATGACCACACCCCCACACTATACTAACCCTCTCCACTCCACCCCTCCCTCCTTCGTGATTGAAATTGAGATAGGTCCCTACACCTTTGAAAAGAAAAATAGATGAGCGGTCTGCATCCACAAGGCGGTGCTCTTGTTGTTTTTTTTAGAGGTCACCTAGTGACCCAAAAATGGGTGTGGCATGTAGAGCTAGTCAAGGTGCAGCTACATACGAAGTTTCAAAGTTGAAGGTTGAAGCACTTTGATTTTAAAGGCAATGTTCAAAACCTTGACAAAATGTAAAGGTTTTAGCACAAAGCCGCAACACAACAAGCTGGCTATGACAATACCTCGGGTTTTCTGCGAGCTAAAAATAAGCAAAACTTTATGCAGGAGGATTATATTTTGTAAAATATAACAATTAATATACCAATACAAATCAAACAAGAAATGTGCCTTGCTCTTAGAAAGCAGGGTATGTGTGTAATGTCATGCTAGTTTAGATTGTGCAGTCTGCACAGGCTTCTCAGGGGCAACACTTTATTTCGAAATTGCATTATTGTTAAAAAGTGACTTCCTTTAACCCTTTCCGTCTCAGAAGCAAAGTGGAAATGGCTATGTGCAAACAGCATAAAACCAGAACAGCCTGCGAGTAACTCTCAGTCTTTTCAGGTTTTATGCTATTTGCTGCTCATCAGTATCTTACGGTTGGAAATGAAGCCTTTTAAACTTAAATCTAGTAAGAAAGGTCTTTAATTAAATTTAACTTCCTAAGGTACTACAAATGCGTAAAAATACTTATCTAAGTGGTAAAATGTTAAAAGGAAAATACAATAAGAGTGAAAAGTCAACCCTGATAAGCCTGTGTGGAATGCATGCCCTGTTTTCCCACAGTGAGGCTCAAATATCAGAGAATATACAAGCGGCAGGTTAAATGTCCAGACCAAGATGCAATAATCAGGAGTCACCATCAGCAGCACATTGAACGAAATCAATTATAGAGTTCTAATAATGTATAACATGCCCATCGGCTAAGAATCAATTATAAAGTTCTAATAATGTATAACATGCCCATTGGCTAAGAATCAATTATAGAGTTCTAATAATGTATAACATGCCCATCGGCTATTATAGAGTTATAATAATGTATAACATGCCCATCAGCTAAGAATCAATTATAGAGTTCTAATAATGTATAACATGCCCATTGGCTAAGAATCAATTATAGAGTTCTAATAATGTATAACATGCCCATTGGCTAAGAATCAATGATAGAGTTCTAATAATGTATAACATGCCCATTGGCTAAGAATCAATTATAGAGTTCTAATAATGTATAACATGCCCATTGGCTAAGAATCAATGATAGAGTTCTAATAATGTATAACATGCCCATTGGCTAAGAATCAATTATAGAGTTCTAATAATGTATAACATGCCCATTGGCTAAGAATCAATGATAGAGTTCTAATAATGTATAACATGCCCATTGGCTAAGAATCAATTATAGAGTTCCAATATTGTATAACATGCCCATTGGCTAAGAATACATGCTCTTAAAATGACATACCAATATATTTTCAATTACTAGTTAATAAAGTATGTCAAAGCTTGCTAGCACTTTGTTTTTCATTGACAAAACACTGGTATTGGGAATGAAAGGGAAACAGACGTCTTTCTTCTTTGATATTTTCTAAATGGAACACGCAGTCGTACATAGCGTTCACAAGGGAGTACATGCGCTGGTCCCCGTTTGTGCTGTAAGATGAGAAAGGGTCCAGGAACCCAGTTGTGTACGCAAACCCCACCTGATGTCGCATGTCAGAGGCTGCATACTGACCTCCATAGCCGCCATGACCGAATATGTTAACAGGCTGGAAATAAGCATGTGTTCATGTACATGTATGATTTTATGAATATTGCAAAAAACTATGGAGAAGGGGGATTTATGAGAGCATTTCCTAATCCTCAAATATGGTGTGTGTTATTTAATACATGTTTAAGAATATTGGTACAAATTGAGCAAAAAGTATTCTGCTAAAGCTTGACTTGTGAAAATGAATATGTGAATTCCTCGGCAATTAAAAGACAAATTCTCATATATTATAAATTAAAAAGAGTTATCTTTCCTTATGGGCAAAACTCTCTCAAACAAATTGACTGGTAAATATTCACAACCATACTAATTTGTCATAGACAAGTGACTAAATGACATTCTAAACGACATACGCTTTCATTGGTCAATTGTGAAATGAGGTCATTGGTTTGGGAAAAGGCTAACAATATACATGTATGTTGTTCAACAAATATGAAACCAAAACATAGGATTCCTACACCAGCAGATAGATGTGTGTTGTGGACCATAATACCTTAATATTGACATAACAGCTTCCATATTTGTTCATTTATTATAAAAATTGTATGGTATGTACATTTGTTATCAGTTTCATTTGTGTATTAAAACAGTTAGACAGATGAAATACACATGTTTTCAATTCTTACATATGTATGTATACTTTCTATTAAATCAGCTTTGTCAATCCGTCTTTTCTATCCAAAGCAGTAAAATAGTACTTAATCTGTCTGTATTCTAGTTCAACATTTCTCATAAATACATAAAATTTTATATAACTGCTCAAGTTTATTATAGTTTCCTGCATGGAATAATTTAGCCTTTACTTTTTAACAACTTACACTACATTGTTTACATGTAGCATATACAAAATGTAGTCTTAAAGTCACGCTGCCTTATAACCAAGTAAATACAGTACACATTTTAGTGCAAAACTGTTGCATACATGTCCTGAACAAAATCAGTTTCAAACATAATCCTTAAGTAAGGTATATGAAACATACCGGATGGTTCCCAGTTACCATGGTTATGAGATGGGTGCCGACACTCCAGGCAGCGTCCATGCCGAAGCTGCAGTCAATACCAGCCACTATGGGACGGGTGAATCTCTCAATGGCTGTCATTGACAGGAACGTCTTCCCATTCTGAACACCAAAACATTAATATATCTCCAATTACTGACGTGCTAAGAAGTCTATTAGATAGCAATGTTATGGAAATTATATTACTTGAAATGAAATTATGTAATGATAAAAAGAAGTGATTGCTTAGAGTTTTCAGAAATTAAAATGATAAATACATGTAACTTAACATATAATTCTGCAGTGCAGGTTAATTATTCCAAAAAAATGGCCAACCAAATTTGTAATCTGTCATACTTAACATTAAATGGTTTAAATTACGAACATCAAAAAGAAATCTTTAATCAAGACCACATGACACAATTTTTGGATCCCAGAATAATTAGAATCATTAAAATTACAATAAATAAAGTAACAACAAAGGTAATGGTTGTACATACATGTTTTCCCCTATTAGCCACAATTCCAAAAAGTTTTGCAAAATTAGCCGCAGTTGCATGACCATGTGTTGATGGGACTGGCAACTCACGAATGTCAGGATTGTTCATAGACAACACCTGTAAACAAATGTCATTCATGGTAAATAATCAAACAGATGATTATTCAACAAATACCATGCTATTTAACATATCAGTATGGGGTAAACATATTTTGACCAACATGTGGTTGGCTAATTAAAATGGATACAAATAATTATTGCATAACAAGTTGGGAGGCCTTGTGCTCACATGAGTTTGATTATAATATGAGTCTTGTTCTGAGAAAACCGGGCATAATACATGTGTGTTAAGTGTCATCCCAGATTAGCCCGTGCAGTCCGCACAGGCTAAACAAGGACGACACTTTCCGCTTAAACCAGATTTTCGGTAAAAAGGGACTTCTTTTAAACGAAAAATACCATTAAAGTGGAAAGTGTCGTCCCTGATTAGCCTTAGCCGGACACTTAACACACATGCATTTTGCCCAATTTTCACAGAACAAGACACATATACTGTCTTCTGCATTGCTCAGTGTGATTATTACCAGCTTGTTGTATGAATCTTTTGAAACTGTTTGGTTTATTTGCTTTTCATCAAATATCTAAATGTGTATTATTCAAGTGCTTTTTATTTATTACAGAAATTTTAGTTTATACCAGTTCTATTATAATTGTTTTACGTCAATTTCAGTGACATAGGAAGCTAGTTTATTGTTTACTGGTATATAGCAATAAAAAGTAGGTTATTTAATCAATAATAATTTTTAAAAAATAACTTTTTTAATTGTTGAATAGAAGCCTAACTTGGTTACTTCAACACATCATTCAGATTCAGATATTACCAGTAATGCATTGAACAACACAAAAGGCTAAGAAAAGTAAAAAAAATACTGTAGTATTTGAATTATCACATCAATGAAGTGAGACATTCCTTTATTATAATCTTAAGTCCTAAATTTCATATATACAATACATACATGTTATGTAGTTGAGATTGTGGGTGTCTTATCATTTGATACAGTTGAACATTTCATTACCAAACCAAGTTGAATGACTCAAGTACATGTATCACACAATAATGACCAAGTTGAATGACTCAAGTACATGTATCACACAATAATGACCAAGTTGAATGACTCAAGTACATGTATCACACAATAATGACCAAGTTGAATGACTCAAGTACATGTATCACACAATAATGACCAAGTTGAATGACTCAAGTACATGTATCACACAATAATGATAAGCTTCCTCTTGTCAGATGAAATGTGAGATACCAAATATGAAACTAGCACACACTTTTAATTTACACTAACCGGATAATAATATGTTTCTCACTTACATCTGTTTTAATACATAGTTCTACTACCGTTATACTGATCAAATGTGTGTTTCATATAGTTGGTATTGACAGCTTATCATAATACTAAGTGTCCATCAATAGACTTGCGGTTTGACCACTCCGTTGACAATTATCATTTACTCTTAATTAAACAAATGCCAGCAGGGGTCAAGTATAATTCTCCATAATGTGTGAAAAGTAACAATGTCAAACAATATCTTATTGGTAATTTAATGAAGGACTAAACAACAATTCATAAAATCGCATAGTTTATTTTATTGCATTTCTGTAAAATCTTTTTTTTAGTTCCATATATTAGAAAACCTGACTGGACTGGCCACCTTCATTATGAAATCACCGCATTTCCTTATATTGGGATTCCTTGTATCTCATGGTGACTGTTCTATGCTACTCTATAAAGCTAATTTTAGCAAGATCAGATTTAAAACATAACTTTGTGAAAGTAAATTTGAAGTTATTTCACACAATAAAGGGCAATTACTATGATGTTGTCAATTAAAGTTTCTTTTGTAGCCACCATTCCAAATACATGTACCAGTATGTGCATTTTTGTGAATTTCCCTCGCAAACAGGCGGCAACTATTGTAGTGTTTGTACACATATCTTTACCATTTTTGGACTGCTTGATCTTATACTCATCCACAAGCTGTTTAAGTTTGGTCAAGAATTAGTTGAAATAATCCAACTCCCAGCTATTGACCCTCCGGGTATGTACTAATAAAAGTTCAGAGCATTCAAGAAGAACTAGGTTAATAATCAATGAGAAAGAAAATGAACATGTTACACAAAGTCAAAATGTCAGCATTCTTACAGGGGTGACAACTCTGGTATTCCTATTCTGATTTAGCCAAAAGCCAAACAAGGCCAAGGTTTTATGATACAATATATTTGTTCACAAATTGTTTTCACAAAAAGATGAATGATGGTTTCTTCACCAACTTGTCACCCAATACTTCATGTTAAGGGGAGCTAAATTTTTAATTGCAGTATTTATTTCCGGATTCAGAAAAATGCATATTTGTATCTTAATTGCTGAACCTAATAGACTGCTGTCATATACAAAGTCTCACCATTTTCTGAGTGAAACCTGCATCAAGAAACTTAAGTAAACTTTCTTATAGCAGTGGTTTGATTCTCAAATATTTGAATAATCTTAACAGAACTTAAAGCAAAAAACTAACATTCATTACCATGTGAACATTTGCTTCAAGATAAAGTCATCTTAAATTAAGGATGTCACAATATAAAGAAGTGAAACTCCAGCTGCTGGTGCAGTATTGCATTCTTATTATAGTATGTCTTTTATTTAAGGCAAGTGACCAATTGCCTAAACAGTACGGAACAGCACAACACAAAACAACATACACACATATAAGAATAAAGCTGGGGTCACCGCCTTGGAACATTCAATGCAAATCTTTGAGGGTTTAAATTGGTTTTAGAGCGCTCAACCTCACACTTGGCCCACCAATATTCATGATACATATAAGTGTAAACAAAATTTAACCTCATAGAATTGCAACTCAAATTAAACAATAATAAAAGAGAATTAAAACTCATTCAATTTATTACCATTTAATTACTCAATGTAGGAAAGAAACCAGAGCAACAGAGTAACAACTTTTTGAGGAACGATGAAATGAAATTACAAACAAGTGTCAACTACATCCCTTCTTTTAGAAAAAGATTTAAGAATATAGCATCATAAAGTTAATATTTCAGATCATCATAGCGCAAATACAGGAAGAAGCAGCAATAATGGATGTAAAAGATCCATATTACATATCTTGGTTGTTTATGTGACTGCTAAAAAAAACAAGAGCTGTCAGAGGACAGCCTGCTCGACTATTCGAGTGCTTGACAGTAATGTAAGCAATCATGGGAAAATTGTTCATATTCAATAATTTATAAGACGATCTTTCAAAAAAAAGGAAAAAAATAAATATTTTTTTTTTTGGGGGGGGGGGTAGGGGGGGGGGGGGGGTGAGAGGGGGGTATAATTTGGGGTGTGGTAATTTATTAGATGATGTTTAAAAAAAAAATTTTTAGGGGGGTGGGGGGGGGGGGGGGTAGGGGGTTGGGGGGTTGAGAGGGGGGTATAATGTGGGGTGTGGTAATTTATTAGATGATGTTTAAAAAAAAAATTGGGGGGGGGGGGCAGGTTTGGGGGGGGAGGGATTCTGGGTAAGGGGGTGGGGTATTTTTTGGGTGGAATCCATTGTGGTATTCAGGTAAGTATTGTTTTGTCAAAGTAATA
Organism: Dreissena polymorpha; assembly: GCF_020536995.1. Classification (NCBI taxonomy): domain Eukaryota; kingdom Metazoa; phylum Mollusca; class Bivalvia; order Myida; family Dreissenidae; genus Dreissena; species Dreissena polymorpha. The sequence goes on along the minus strand of NC_068355.1, from coordinate 76,795,812 downwards.
ATAAAATGTGATCACAAAAAAAGAAGTTATGGCAATTTAAGCAAAATGTTAAAATATATAAGTGTAAAAGAGGCCATTTGTATGTCAAAATGCTTGATACAGTGGTATGCTCTTGTTTATAAGTTGGGGTAATGTTGGTAAACAAGTATGCAAAATATAAAAGAAATATGTCAAATGATATAGGAAATACAATTTGGGGTAGTGCGCAAACTTTAACATAGATTTATCAATAATATGCATATTCTAAGTATAAAAGGGGCAATAATTCTGTCAAAATGCTTGATACAGTTGTCTGCTCTTGTTTATAGGTTGGGGTCATGATGATTAACAAGTATGCAAAATATGAAAGCAATATGTCAAGGGACATTGAAAATAGTTGGGGTAGTACACAAACTTAAACATTTGCTGCATATTGTAAGTGGAAAAGGGGCCATAATTATGACAAAATGCTTGAGAGAGTTGTCTGCTCTTGTTTATAGGTTGGGGTCATGATGGTTAACAAGTATGCAAAATATGAAAGCAATATGTAAAGGGACTTCGAAAATAGTTGGGGTAGTATGCAAACTTTAACATTTGCTGCATATTGTAAGTGGAAAAGGGGCCATAATTATGACAAAATGCTTGATAGAGTTGTCTGCTCTTGTTGGGGTGATGTTGGTTAACAAGTATGCAAAATATGAAAGAAATATGTCAAGGCACAATGAAAAAATTTGGGGTAGTACGAAAACTTAAACATTTGCACGCTAACGCAGACGCTGACGCCGACGCCGGGGTGAGTAGATGAGCTCCACTATATATATTTTATATATAATAGTCGAGCTAAAAATCAAACAAAAAACGCCCGTCAGAGAAAAAATATTCATAAAGTTTAACGCTAAAAACCCTATGACCTATGCTTGTAGCCCAAAACAGTGAAGGTGTGTCGGATGACGTAATTTAGAAGCGATGACACGATGACGTCAAGACCACATACAGTCTTATCTTTTACAAAACCAAGTAAAATACAACTGTTAACATACACGGTATGTACAAATGACAAACCTTTACCTCTGATCTTCAACAAGTGTGGTTAATTAATAAATTCTGCTACTCACACTTTTGAAATCCTGAGGGTTTCTACCAGTCATCATTAACAGTTCAAGGTCTCCCTTGAAGTTCTGCAACATGACTGACTGATCCATGTTCTTTGGTAGAACCACCCTTGTTGCTCGGTGACACAAGGCTTTTGGCAAACCAATGTACAGCTCGATGTCTGCAAATACAGTGGGATGACCCTGCTTGATATATGGTAAACATTTATTAGGATTTGACGGACATGATAGGATGTTCCATGCATACCCAAATGAAAGACCTGTGAAAATAGTCGGATTGGCTTTGTAAATTTGATTTGTTAACTTGTTTCACTAATTATTTTATAAATCATTATTAAGTGTATACTTTACGCAAAGTCTAATAAATCAGTAAACATTCCTTGTTTTTGCTATGAGGTTATACCATTTTAAATGCTGGCAATTTATGCAAATGTGCAGGAAAACCTCAGTTATAACCCAATTAAAATATACTGCTGTTTCGGCATACAGTGAGGTTGCTGGTGGCATATTCCTCTTTGGTAAATAGGAGTGACATTACCACATGTGATTCCCGGTGTTGCAAGGGCTTAAGCAGATCAATGTTACACTCGATCTCTGCACAAAGGGGCATAAATCACATAAAAAAGAAAATGATGAGTAACCAGTTCATAAAACTGCCAATTAACACATAATAGACTTAAACTAAACGATTTTAAACTATTCTTTCTTTAAACAGCAAATACTTTTTGTATCCAATTAAGTTTTCATAAGTTTAGTGTTGGTATATATTTATTTGAAATCACATTGAAATAGGTACCAATGATAGGGCTGCATCCCTCAAATAGATCTATGCCAAAAATCATTAAACATATTGGAAAGAATCTTTTCTTTTCATGGTCTTTAAATTAATATTTTTAGACAGAAAAGTTGTAACCATTTGTCTTTCATGACAAATTTTCTAATATTCTTGAAGATTTAATCCTAGCCTTAAATAACAAGTTTTACCAATGTCTAAAGGAACAAGTACAATTTACAGAGTAACAAGTTTTAACCAATAATGAGAGCATGGTCTTTCCACCATGATTAAAACAAGTAAGATTTATCAAATATTGAGAGAAGTGTGTTTTGCAGCATGATTCAAACAAGTAGGTTTTTAGCTAATATTGAGAGCAGTTTGTTTTGCAAACCAGCAAGTTTTAACCAATATGGAGAGCAGTGTGTTTTGCAACATGATTCAAAGCAACAAGTTTTAACCAATAGTTAGTGTGTTTTGCAACATAATTCAGACCAGCAAGTTTTAACCTATATCGAGAGCAGTGTGTTTTGCAACATGATTCAAACCAGCAAGTTTTAACCAATATCGAAAGCAGTGTGTTTTGCAAAATGATTCAAAGCAACAAGTTTTAAGCAATATAGAGAACAGTGTGTTTTGCAACATAATTCAAACCAGCAAGTTTTAACCAATATCGAGAGCAGTGTGTTTTGCAACATAATTCAAACCTGCAAGTTTTAACCAATATTGAGAACAGTGTGTTTTGCAACATAATTCAAACCTGCAAGTTTTAACCAATATCGAGAGCAGTGTGTTTTGCAACATAATTATCGTGAGCAGTGTGTCCTCCATGATTCAAAGCAGCGGGTATTAATTAGTATTAGAAGTAGTGTGCTTCCACCATGTTAAAGAGAAGCAAGTTTTAATCAATAGCCAAATTAGCAAGAGTTTACCGATATCAATACTGGCTAGTCTTAATAAATATCCACAGTTTGAGTTGAAACCAAGATTCAGAGCAGCGAGTTCTTAATGATATTTGCAGCAGCAAGTTTTAACCAATAGCGAGAGCAACAATATTAAAACAATATCAAGAATGGTACGTTTATCTGGTTCCATCAGTTCTTACCAAATGGTTTGGCTATCTCTTCCTGGAAGTAGTCTGCAAGGCATCTATGGGCAGGGTCAACATGTCGCACCAACTGGTCAAGGTATAAACCAAATGTCAGAGGGTGATAACCATGCTTCTCACCTGAAACACAGTACAACTGATGTGATTGAATAATCAATGTTTAGAGTAATTTAAAATATCCAACAGCAAAATAAGGTGACTGAATTACCCCGGAATTATGCGATAATATACAAAATATAATACATTCTTGACATTTGTCAACTTGAACAAATTCTAGTACATTTTTAAAAGCTAATTGAAAATTAATGCCTATATGCCTTTATAAATGGGAATTATTTGGAACACAAACACATATTTACACAAGGCTATCATCATCTAATAATAATTATTGCAGTGAAGTTTGTTGACATAAACAAGGCCAAAAAGGTTTCACAGAATCAGAATGAAACTTGTAACCAGTAGCACATCAAACACATGAATTAAAATAACCAAATGTTCTTTTGACAGCCAGAAAGGTGTATTAGCCCTTTTCATCCCTCATTGAAATTATGTCTATGGGTCATTTTGGCTGTCACTTGATGATTTGTATTTGCTAATCACTCCTGCAAAGAACAATTTAAACGCCTAACCAGAGCTCCAGAAGGATTTCTTTCCCGTCTTACACTCCTTCCTAGGGTTCTAGACATGTTTCTGTCTAACACTCCATACCAGTGTTCTAGAAGGGTTCCTTTCAATCTAACGGTCCCTATCAGTGTTCTAGAAGGGTTTCTGTCTAACACTCCATACCAGTGTTCCTTTCAATCTAATGGTCCCTATCAGTGTTCTAGAAGGGTTTCTGTCTAACACTCCATACCAGTAATCCTTTCAAACTAATGGTCCCTATCAGTGTTCTAGAAGGGTTTCTGCCTAACACTCCATACCAGTGTTCCTTTCAATCTAATGGTCCCTATCAGTGTTCTAGAAGGGTTTCTGTCTAACACTCCATACCAGTGTTCCTTTTCAATCTAACGGTCTCTATCAGTGTTCTAGAAGGGTTTCTGTCTAACATTCCATACCAGTGTTCCTTTTAATCTAATGGTCCCTATCAGTGTTCTAGAAGGGTTTCTGTCTAACATTCCATACCAGTGTTCCTTTCAATCTAATGGTCCCTATCAGTGTTCTAGAAGGGTTTCTGTCTAACACTACATACCAGTGTTCCTTTCAATCTAATGGTCCCTATCAGTGTTACCAGTGTTCCTTTCAATCTATGGTCCCTATCAGTGTTCTAGAGGGGTTTCTGTCTAACACTCTATACCAGTGCTCTAGAAGGGTTCCTTTCCATCTAACGGTCCCTATCAGGGTTCTAGAAGGTTTGTTTTCTATATAACAATCCTCATCTGGGGTCCAAAGGGGTGTCTTTTCCGTCTAATGCTCCTTACCAGGGTTCAACATGTTTTCTGTTCTTTTCTCACAAGGGTTCAAGAAAGGTGTTTAAAATTCCTTACCAGGGGTCCAGAAGGGTTTTTGCTCTGCCAGTTTCTGTCCTAATACAGATGGGTCACTGTGAAGCTCTGCCAACCAAAAAGGCTTGTCTAAGGTGATAAGTCCAGCCTAGAATTAAGTAATCATGGAAATCTTGAAACATTATCAGAAGGATAATTTTAAGTCAGATAAAAATATTTTATAGTTGAAATTCATCAAACAAACCACTAGGAAAATGATTGAATGGAAGGGTCACCACCTTGGAAAAGCAAATGAAACGCACTGGGAGGTCAAATTAGTTTGCTGGCTAGCCTAACCCCCACTTATCTAAGTAATCAAATGCAAAGTATCAATACATTGTATCTTTAAAAACAAGAAACCGTCAGAGACGGGTGATGCTCCCCAACGTTGTTTTTTTCACAATATTGCACTATATATTCAGATAAAAGGAAACGTCTTGAGAGGCATAACTTAGGACAAAATAATACGATGGATGGTTTAGCAACTTAAAAATTTCAAAGGGCCATAACTCTCTAAATAAATCATCTAACCAGAACCCACAAATAACATGCGCATCCTCTTAAGGTAGTTAAGCTTCCCATAAAGCTTCATTGAATTCCGGTCATTAGTTGCTGAGAAATAGCCCGGACAAGAATTGCACTATATGTACAGTTAATGGAAAATTTCAAAGGGCCATAACTCTGTGAAAAATCATCCGACCAGAACCAGCTGATAATATGCACATCTCCTCTTGGTAGTGAAGCTTCCCATAAAGTTTAAATGAATTCCAGCCATTAGTTGCTGAGAAATGGCCCGGACAAGAATTGCACTATATGTACAGTTAATGGAAAATTTCAAAGGGCCATAACTCTGTGAAAAATCATCCGACCAGAACCGGCTGATAATATGCACATCTCCTCTTGGTAGTGAAGCTTTCCATAAAGTTTAATTGAATTCTGGCCATTAATTGCTGAGAAATAGCCCAGACAAAAATTGTGCACGGACGGACGGACACACGCACGGACGGACGAAGAATTTTGGGGAAGCATAAAAACAATATCAGATAAAAGAGTATGACACTCAGCCCTTGTTGTGTAGACAACAGAAGAATACCTGATTTGAAATAAGCTGTTCCACAGTGATCTGTTCCTTTCCGTTTTGTGCAAACTCTGGCCAGTAGAGAGAGACCCGCTCCTTGTAATCCAGTAACCCTCTGAAAGAAAGGGCACAGAAACATAATAGAAAGACTAAATGCAAAGAACAAATGCAAAAAGACAGAAACTTGAAGTCTGAAAGAGGGAAACCATGGATTGATAAGCATATCAACAAATATTTGTTTTAATGACGTGCTGCAAAAGAAAACACCAGGATATTAGAACAAAACAGCATAGTCAATAGTGAAGAAAGCATGAACCATCATACAGGAAAAACTTCAAAATGAAGAACATGTATAAGTATTACTTTAGATGTGAAAGAATATGGAAATTTTTTAAAGAAAGAAAAAAGGAAAATAGCAAAGACATATGCAAACAAGTGCAATCGCTAATGGATAAACAGAACATATGGAGTAATAAAAAAAGGTAATGATAAAAAACAGACATCTGTGAAAGGAAAAATCAAGAAAGTGGTATACATTAACTTTAATTAATTTCATATTAAACATGTGTTTGAAACATTCACGTAACACTTTTCATGTTCCTTTATATATGAAGTTACTTTTTCATAAATTAGAATTATGTCTCGAATACAATAATTAATACTTCAAAATAAAATCCTGGTAAGTACAAAACCTGTCTGCAAGATGGGCAATCACAAAAGCTGCCAGGGCCTTGGTAGAGGAGAAGAATGTGGAGAGGGTGTCTTCCTTCCACAGGCGTCTACTTTCGTAGTCTGAATAGCCACCCCATAGATTGACGACAAGCTCACCTCGATAATACACAGCGAAACTGCCTCCTCGCTCGAGGCCAGCATCTAGGTTTGCTCTTTGAATACCAATGAAACAATTAAGGCATAAAATGTCTGTGTCATTTTTTAAATTACTACAATTATTATAAATATTTTCTAGAAGAAAATTACTATGAACAATAGTTTTGTAATTACCACAATTTACCCGCATACAGTACAGGTAAATAAATGCTATGACAATATTCATTCTTGACTATTAAAAATTATTGTATTATGGTTTATTATTTACAAACAAACACAACACATTTACTGAAAGGTCTGCCGAACTTTTTGAAACCCTTCAGCTGTGAAACCATGCACATGAAGCTGAGTTTTCTTCATGGTCTTTTTCTGGGTTTGTTTCAGCAAAGCAGATTTAATAAAACACAATTTCTGATACCATCTATTCCATTGCCCAGTCATGTACCTGTTCAAAAATAAATATTCAGTACACATATTTTTATACTGTATTAAAATAACTTACTAAAATCTAATAAAAATAGATATACAACGCAAATAAATTTTGTACAAGCAATAAAAATGTTAGTTATTTCTATAAATAATAAATAACATAAGCTGCAAAGCTTTTAACCGACTAAACAACAAGTGTAAGCAATAAAACATGAGTAAAACAGCTAAAAGAAAGATCAAATACATGTTTTTAAGGTTGAAAGCACAAATTAAGACAATAAATTACATGCAAAACTGAAATAAGTCTGAACAAGAAGTTAAAAATATATTAATAATATCTAGTTAGAGCTATAACTAGTTAGAGCCATCATTTATCTCATACAATTATTCCGTGCAATGTGAAAGAAATTGATGATAATATAAACACATAATTATCAAAATAGCAATTATTACAGTACTTTTTTAAATTGTGATGCAAAACATATATACTTGTATGTTTAGCATTTTAAAGGGGCCTTTTCACAGATTTTGGCATTTTTTTTAACTTATTCATTAAATGCTTTATATTGATAAATGTAAACATTGGATCATAAAAGCTCCAGTAAAAATCAAGAAAAAAAATTAAAAAAGGAAAAGAACATTGCCCGGAGCAGGTTTCGAACCAATGACCCCTGGAGTCCTGCCAGAGTCCTGAAGTAAACACGCTTTAGCCTACTGAGCTAATCCGCCGAGTACACATTCTTGCCGTATTTTATACCTTATTTATAAGCAATCTTCGTAGTTTCACAAAATTTAACGACCAAAACAGAACTCTCCAAATTATTCAATCGTTTCGCGTTGCAACGCTTCATAATTTTTAGGTTTTAAAATCGTCAAAAGATGCATATAATGGCTATATTAGAGCATGGTTAATGTTCAGTATTACTGTTTCCTCACAAATATCATAACTAAAACGAAAACTTACGAATCTGAAACAACTTTTTTCAATTTTGTCAATTTACCAAAGCGTGAAAAGATCCCTTTAACGGTCAAAATTGAGTACGATGCGTGACTTTGTTGTGATGCCGATAGTAATCTCCCCTGAACATGTGGCTGCCACTCTGTAATAAAGAACAACAATAACGAACTAAACCTTGAAATACCATTACGGGTCTGTACAACAAAAGCAACAACTATTTTCAACAGGTATTATTAACATATTTTAAGTTTAGACCATTTTCTTTTCATAGTATTAAGCTTTTGCGTGAAGTAATTTAAGATGGCATTCTTGAATTAGTTTGTTCATCCTTCGGATACACGCATATTCGGATAAACATTAAAAACTTTATTGCAAACACTTAACTTACGCTCACGAATTATTAAATTACATTCCAGCATTTGTGTTCTGTTTTAAGCCCAAGTTAAAGTATATGATGGAGGGCTTAGGTGCTGTCCAGCAGAAGATATCTTGTGTTTTTGAGACTGCAGTGATAGACGAAGTCTCAAAGAAAAGAGATAATCAGTCTTACAGGGTACAGTTACTTTTGTCATCACTGGTTTTCACAAATGCAAGGAAAGGAATAAATTCTTAAGCATTAGATAGTGTTTTTAACCAGGTTTTCAGAAGGAAAAAACTGGTTATTAGATTGGCGAATGTCGGTGGGCTGGTGGGCGGGCGGGCCGAACAAGCTTGTCCGGGCTATAACTTTGTCGTTCATTGTGATATAAATCATTTGGCACATTTGTTCACCATCATTGGACAGTGTGTGGCGCAAAAGAATCACGTCGATATCTCCAAGGTCAAGGTCAAACTTTGAGTTCAAAGGTCAAAAATGGCCATAAATGAGCTTGTCCTGGCCATTACTATGTCGTTCATTGGGAGATTTTAAATCATTTGGCACATTTGTTCATCATCATTGGAGGGTGTGTCGCGCTGAAGAATTACGTCAATATCTCCAAGGTCCAGGTCGCCAGGACTAAAATTAGATTGATTTTGAAATTAGGGGGGTAACTATGAACATGCACAGACTCTAGTCAATATACGCTCCGTGGAACATGTAACAATGCACATTTTGAGCTGTCTCCCATTATCAGAATTTTTTTTCAAATTGAAATCAAGGTTTCCTCAAGTGAAATAGATTTAATTTTAAACAAGGGGGGTAACAATGCACATTTTGTATTGTCTCCCTTTATCAGACTTTTTTAAAATTGAAAACCTAGTTTTGTGACAATTTTGTCCCTTGCTTTTTAATTAGTTGACAGTTATATACATTTATCTGTTTGCAGCTAAAAATCAATATATACACATGTTTATCTTAATGACATATAAAGAAAGTTGTTCCTTTAGGCATTTATGATTATGATTGTTGGATTTCAACATCTTTATGTTGCCATCATCCTTGCAGATAATTATATTAATTAATAACTGTTTGTTGAATAACTCGTATATATGAACAAAGTTAGTACAGATAAATTTTCAATAATGAATATTTGAAAGGTACTGGTAGCATTAATTAGTTTCATGAAGCTTGAATATTTTAGCTCTATGTACATGTATTTATTATTTCAGAGGTCAGCCTTTTTATTACACGTCTTATTATTTCCAGGTCCAAGCAACAAGCAAAATAAAGCAAAAGGCTATTGACAACGAAGTGAACTCTGCTCAGGCCACAGAGAAACTGGATGGAACCTGTGTGTATTTCAAGGAATTTGATGGCAAGTCATGATGATGTCTTAAATACTCAATTACAGTAGTTATTGTTTTAGAAGTGTTCAAATAATGCAGTGTCAGGTGCAGAAGGACTCTACGTGAATCCCAGTAAATATATCCTTTAAAACAACAAGAATATCATATTCTTAATTTTTGTATTCATTGTAGATATTTTCATACTAATTGGAGTAGTTGGGATTCTGCTTTTATTTTATAACTTATCCACTGGACTCAAACCTTTTTAATGAATTTTACTTGTTAGGTCAGCCATGGTTATGGGCCCGATTTGACAAGAAACCAAACAAGTCAGCAGAGAGAAGATTTAAAAAGTTTCAAACATTAAAACAAAAGAATTCTACAGATCAGACATTTGCATGGGACCTGGACAAGGATTTCAAGGTAAGAGCTTTTCCTCATCTGTGACCATTTAAGATACTACTGTCTAAGACATATATATATAAAGAACACACGATTTAGATAGGGAAAATATGGCAAATAATTGTCAGTTGTCTATTTGTCCTTAATTATTAATAAATGATTATAAAAAATGCTTAACTTAGAACAAAAATCAAATAAGCAGCTTTTTTAGAATGAAATAGATTCAGTAAGTTCAAAAATGGTCTGTCTTTATTTTGATGTACTTAATCCGGGAAATATGTGTGAAAACAAAATCTGACTTAGTGATACTTGCTGACACCTAGACAAGACAAGTGATGCTTTTATTATTCCTAGTAAATTGTAAATTGTGATGGTCTAATATGAAAATGAAGTATCAACGATAACAAACACAGCGCCATGATGGGTATATGTATTTAAAGTTTGCTGGCAAAGACAAATCTTAATATATACTTGTATTCCATATGTATGACTGAAAAAACTAAATGGGGGTAATGACAAGGGTACGCAGGTTGCATCCTCCCCCCTGGGTTCTCTTGTGCATTGAGAATGAAACCGATTTAGGCCACCATATGAGTGAGTGTTGACCATTTCCCTCCCATTCAGGAGACTCCTGAGCACTGGATCCCTGCCTCTGGAGTTGAGCAAGAAGATGGTCGCCCAGTCCCTGATGATATTGGGCACACACCAGGCTGGGTACCAGTGTATCCAGCCTCCAGGCAGCACTGCTGGCACCTCTCCGCTGTAGACTTGAAGGCAGGACTAGCTGTTGTGTTGAGGTATTGGACTTTGACCCACTTTTTGCATATCTTCTTCTTACTGATACATTTGAAGTAGGACAATATCCCATGCTTTAAATAGGAATGAGTTATTTTGATATTTCTGAATAAAAGTCTGTATACAGTTGTTCTTGAAGGCTTGAACTAGGATGAAGAGATCATCAACATTTCAATTAATATAAACTCAAATGTGTTTAAATAATATCAGGGTCTGAACTGGAAGTAAGGCTTCAGTTGGTTATCCATATGAAACAAAAATATAATTACATATGATTACCTGTAAATTTGTGTTTATTGAAAGGCAATCGTAGGAAATAACTCAATATATCTTTCTTGGCCACATGTGTCTCTGTTAATGTTTACTGGTATATCAAAATAGGCATGAAAATACTAAATAAAAGTGATCATTTATGTTACAATTTAAGTTATTTAACAGTCATGTTATTTTAGGTACATTAAGATAACAGACAGTTGTAAATTATTTTTTTCTGCAACATAACTAGATCTTTTAAAGAACTTGAGAATATAAATCTAAGTTTCCTTTATTATTATATAAACTTTTGTATATATTATTTCATATCAAGTAATTGTTTCATTCCCATTGTGATCATAATTAATGGTGTTGAAGGGAGGAGAATGAGTTCACATTGTGTATTGAGTGTGTACATCTATCCAGCCTGTTGGGGCGCACTGCTGAACTCATTGGAACCAATATCAATGGAAATCCTTATGGTAAGTTTTATGCAATAACATGTTTAGGAGCTTTTGTGATCGCCTTTTGTCTGTTGTACGTTGTGCGGCGTCAACATTTGCCTGGTTAACTCTGTAGAGGCCACATTTATTGTCCAATTTTCATGAAATTTAGTCAGAAGGTTGGTCTCAATAATATCTTGGATGAGTTCCAAAATGGGAACATTTGCTTGAAAAACATGGCTGCCAAGGGGCGGGGCATTTTTCCTGGCTCTATATGGCTATAGTAAAATCTTGTTAACACTCTAGAGGCGACATTTATTGTCTAATCTTCATGAAACTTGATCAGAAGATTCATCCCAATAATATCTTGGAATAGTTCGAAAATGATGCTGGTTGGTTGAAAAACATGGCCGCTAGTGGACAGGGCATTTTTCCTAATATGGCTATAGCAAAACCTTGTAAACACTCAAGAGGCCACATTTATTTTCCAATCTTTATGAAACTTGCTCAGAAGATTTGTCCCAATGATATGTTGTATGAGTTCAAAAATAGTAATTTTTGCTTGAAAAACATGTCTGCCAAGGGGCGGGGCATTTTTCCTGTAATGGCTATATATGGCTATAGTAAAATCTTGTTAACACTCTAGAGTACACATTTATTTTGTTCAATCTTCATGAAACTTGGTCAGAAGATTCATCCCAATAATATCTTGAACAAGTTCAAAAATGATGCCGGTTGGTTGAAAAACATGGCCGCCAGGAGATGGGGATTTTTTCCTTATATGGCTATAGTAAAACCTTGTTAACACTCTAGAGGCCACATTTATTTTTCGATCTTCATGAAACTTGGTCAGAAGATGTGTCCCAATGATATCTTGGATGAGTTTGAAAATGGTAACCTTTGGTTGAAAAACATGGCTGCCAAGGGGTGGGTCATTTTTCCTTTATATGGCTATATTTGGCTAATGTAAAATCTTGTTAACACTCTAGAGGCCACATTTATTGTCCAATCTTCATGAAACTTGTCAGAAGATTTGTCCCAATGATATCTTGGATGAGTTTGAAAATGGTAACCTTTGGTTGAAAAACATGGCTGCCAAGGGGTGGGTCATTTTTCCTTATATGGCTTTATTTGGCTATAGTAAAATCTTGTTAACACTCTAGAGGCCACTTTTATTGTCCAATCTTCACGAAACTTGGTCAGAATATTCATCCCAATTATATCTTGGACGAGTTCAAAATGATGCCCTTTGGTTGAAAAACATGGCCACCAGGGGGCGGGGCATTTTTCCTTATATGGCTATAGTAAAACCTTGTTAACACTCTAGAGGCCACATTTATTTTCCGATCTTCATGAAACTTGGTCAGAAGATTTGTTCTAATGATATCTTGGATGAGTTAGAAAATGGTTTCGGTTGCTTTAAAAACATGGCCACCAGGGGGCGGGGCATTTTTCCTAATATGGAAATATATTGCTTTAGTTTAACCTTATTAACACTCTAGAGGCAACATTTATTGTTCGATCATCATGAAACTTGGCCAGAAAATTTGTCCCAATGATATCTTGGATGAGTTCGAAAATGGTTCCGGTTGGTGGAAAAACATGGCCGCCAAGGGGTCGTGGCATTTTTCCTTATATAGCTATAGTAAAACCTTGTTAACACTCTAGAAACCTGATTTATTGTCCGATCATCATGAAACTTGATCAGAAGATTTGTCCCAATGATATCTCTGACAAGTTCGAAAATGGTTCCAGTTGCTTGAAAAACATGGCCACCAGGAGGCGGGGCATTTGTCCTTATATGGCTTCATGAATCTTCATGAAACTTTGTCAGAATATTTGTTTAAATGATATCTTGGATGTGTATGAAAATGATTCTGGTCTGTTGAAAAACGTGGCTGCCAGGGTGTTCACTAGTCATGAAAGTTGGTTAAAACATTTTGTTCTAATGACATCTTGGGCTGCACAGAACATATTAGTTCCTTTGAATCTCAGGTGAGCGACTTTGGGCATTTCAGGCCCTCTTGTTATTTCTTCATTGTATCATACATTTGGCGAGTGTATTACTGTATAAGTGATCTTCCATCAATTGCATTTAATATATACTTAAATTAACATCAGTAGCAATAAAAAAGGCAACTGATCTTTTGATTTAATGAATTGACAGCTCCCCGCCTGTCACTGTCAGTCATATTCTTATCTTCATATCGATGGACCAATCAGCTGTCAATAAATCTGGTGTGCCTGTTGTTAACAACCTGTCTGCCGTTTTCTAGACAAGCCAAATGTATAGATCCCCTTTTTTTCAACACGTTTTATTTATTTTCTTTGAAAAACTTAAATGAAATTGGTTTAACTGTGTAAATGGGGTTAATGTAACTCGCACAGTCGTTATCAAGAATGATAAGTTGGGGGCATTGAATCTATACCATTGCCAAAGCCAAAACATGGTCTTGACACTTGCAAGAGGAAGCTCAGTGTAGATTTACCAAAATTGTCTTTATTTAATGCTAATTTATTTCAGAAAATGGCCAAACTTCTTTTTATTTGTAGCACTTTTCATGGCTCAAGTTGTTAAATGTCATATTAGCAATTTTAAATATTAATTATGCCCCCGGTAGGGTCACATATAGCAGTTGAACTGTCCGTCAGTCTGTGCGTCTGTCCGAAAACTTTAACATTGCCCATTACTTTTGCAATATTGAAGATACCAACTTGATATTTGGCATGCACATGTATCTCATGGAGCTGCACATTTTGAGTGGTGAAAGGTCAAGGTTATTCTTCAAGGTCAAAGGTCAAATATATGGTGTCAAAGCAGCGCAGTAGGGGGCATTGTGTTTCTGACAAACACATCTCTTGTTCTGACATGTTTTTATGTAAAATAATAGGTAATTTCCGTACCCATCTTGTGTTACTAAACAATATACCAGTTTTCAATTGCTATTTTGTGTCAGAAACAAGTGAAAACAATATAATGTTAATATGTTATACTAATAAAACATATTAATAAATGCCTTACAGAAGTGTTATTTATTACTGATAACTCTATACATATAGTAACTTTGGGGACCTCGGTACCCACGCAGGCATCATCTATTGGCAGCTTCATTATGTAGCCTGACCGAAACTTTAATTTATTTTTTTTAATGACCAAACAGATTTTTTGTTTTGCACTTTTGATAATAATGATTGATAAATGTCCCATAAGAAATTAATTAAAATCACTTTTACATGTTATAACATTGGGGATGGTAATGTAACATAATTTAACCAACATACCATTTATAAAACGCTATATCATGTCTAAAACATATGGAAACAATGTGTTTGTAATATTTTATGTACATGTAAATAAAATTGGTAAAAACTGCAGTAAAAGTATTATTTATTACTAATACCATCATAACTCGTAGTAACATGGGGGATTCTGGTACCCGTGCATCTCTGAGACCTTTTTTATATTACAGCCCTTTCAGTTATAGATCGCTAATGCTATGTAAACTACATTTGTTTTTTAGTTTGAATTGACCTCTGTTATAGGGGATGAAAAAAAGTTCATAAAAATCCTCCGGTATATTGCAAAATCTCTAGAAATAGACGCCCCTTTGGTGTTAGTTTGTCTAGATTTTCGAACCACTAGTCCAAGGGATCAAGAGGCTGTAGCGATAGTCTTCTAGGCAAGATGTCAATTACTCACTTCGTCTTTACCTGACTTTATTTACTGTGTCATAAATGTTTCCTTTTTAACTCATTTTTTTCATAAATTTATAATTTGAGTTTCATGAATGGGTAGTGAGAAGTCTCTTTATCTCTTTCAAAATATTTTTACTTTATTTCCCTCCTTGTTACAGGTATTGGCAATAAAAAGTTTCCGGTCCATCTCTTGGTGGTTCATGGAACCATACAAGTCCTTGACCCGCCCCAGTTGACCAATGAGGCAGTGAAATCCTGGTTTGAGACAGCTGGTCAGGTGGAGGGCATTGTCTGGCACTGTGCCAACGGTGCTCTGTTTAAAGTATGACCTGAAATAACCATGTTATCACTTGTGTTAAAGGAAGATTCCACTTATTCTGCAAGCTATGCTATACTTCCTTGTTTTAATTCCTGACTATACAAGGCTTCACATGACAAACACTACAATTTGCAATTTAATGCTTTATTTGGTCATTATTTGTTTTGTTCTTTATAAAGGGATATCAAATGCTTATTAATGTTTTAATATATTATTTTTAAATCAATTTACTGACATATTAACGCTGTCTTGCGTGATTTCAGGTTCACAGAAATCATGTAGGCCTGGACTGGCCTGTTCCAAAACCTGTTTTATCAACGAGACCAATTAGAATTGCCATAGAAACCAATGACCTTAAGTCTGACACCTGTCTCCTAGAAACCCTCGCCAAACTGGATGGCCAGACATTTGCGTCTCTGCTAGACCTGGAGCGTGTGTTTCCTAGTGTTTTAACTGAGTTGGACCATTTTGGCATGAAACACTGTGAATTGACCTCAGAATGATGTTGGATAGCAGTAGTATTTGTTTTCCCCTAAATCCATATTTGTTAGTTATTTCGATGTTGTAGATGGGCTTTGTATAAGTGTTCATCATTCTGTGGTAACTTGTTAGAAACAAGTCAGTGTTGTGTTCTAGTCACTAACATGCAAGAGAATACCAACTCTCACAATGTTTATTTTCATACTTGTAGTAATTACTCTTTTTTTGCTATTTGAATTCCTGTTCCTTGATATATTTTTAGCTCGACTATTATGTATGAAATATATATAGTGGAGCTATCCTACTCACCCCCGCGTCGGCGTGACCGTCTGCATTACCGTTAGCGTCTGCGTTAGCGTGCAAATGTTAAAGTTTTCATACTACCCCAATTATTTTCATTGTCCCTTGACATATTGCTTTCATATTTTGCATACTTGTTTACCAACATCACCCCAACCTATAAATAAACAAGAGCAGACAACTCTATAAAGCATTTTGTCATAATTATTGCCCCTTTTATACTTAGAATATGCATATTATTTATAAATTTATGTTAAAGTTTGCCTACTACCCCAAATATTTCCTATATCCTTTGACATATTACTTTTATATGTTGCAAACTTGTTTACCAACATGACCCCAACCTATAAACAAGAGCAGACCACTGTATCAAGCATTTTGACATAATTATGGCCCCTTTTACACTTAGATAATTGAACATTTTGCTTAAATTGCCAAAACTTCTTTATTTATGATCACATTTTATTATTACTTTGACAAAACAACACTTACCTGAATACCACAATGGATTCCACCCAAACAATACCCCACGCCCCTACCCAGAATCCCTCCCCCCCCCCCAACCTCCCCCCCCCCAAAAAAACATTTTTTTTTAAAACACCATCTAATAAATTACCCTACCCCACATTAAACCCCCCTCTCACCCCCCAACCCCCCTACCCCCCCCCCCAATTTTTTTTTAAACATCATATAATAAATTAACCCCCCCCCCCCCAACATTATACCCCCCTCTCACCCCCCCCCCCCCCTCCCCCAATTTTTATTTTATTTTTTTCCTTTTTTTATTTTTTGAAAGATCGCCTAATAAATTATTGAATATGATTAATTTCCCCATGATGGCTTATGTTATACTGTTAAGCACTCGAATAGTCGAGCGCGCTGTCCTCTGACAGCTCTTGTTTGATAAGCAGTGAAATACAGCATATATTTATATCAGAGCCTATTGCATGTCATGCACCCTATGGTTCTTGAGTTCACAGGATAGGTGTCAAATTAACCTTACTTAATCATACTATTGTTGTGTAAGCAAACTTATGTTGTTATTGTTTATCCCATAATGTAACCTTCGGCCTACTATCAAGCGTGAATTGCACAAATAAGCTCAAGCGAATCATTCCGCAATTATCTTTAATAGTTTTTGATCTCAGAGACTGTCAAGTACCAGCCAAATCTTTTCCTGTAGGCTTGTATAACATTAAGAACAAAATGCAGAATAGCCAATTGTGCGACCTAATTGACAAAATTCCATTTTAAAAGTACATGTAAATACAGATCTCTGCTGTCAAGTGACAATAAAAAGTGACTAAAGATCGTGTGTTATATAATGCAACATTTATGTGTATTTGTGTTGGTCTTGTATCAGTCTGTATGTATGTAGGTCTGTTTTTATGTTGGTCAGTGGGTATGTAGGTCAGTTGGTGTGTAGGTCAGTATGTATGTAGGTCTGTATTTTTGTTGGTCAGTTGGTATGTAGGTCTGTTTTTATGTTGGTCAGTTGGTGTGTAGGTCAGTATGTATGTAGGTCAGTACGTATGTAGGTCTGTAATTATGTTGGTCAGTTGGTATGTAGGTCAGTATGTATGTAGGTCTGTGTTTATGTTGGTCAGTTGGTATGTAGGTCAGTATGTGTGTAGGTCTGTTTTTATGTTGGTCAGTTGGTATGTAGGTCTGTTTTTATGTTGGTCAGTTGGTATGTAGGTATGTATTTATGTTGGTCAGTTGGTATGTAGGTCAGTATGTATGTAGGTCTGTTTTTATGTTGGTCAGTTGGTATGTAGGTATGTTTTTATGTTGGTCAGTTGGTATTTAGGTCTGTTTTTATGTTGGTCAGTTGGTATGTAGGTATGTATTTATGTTGGTCAGTTGGTATGTAGGTCAGTATGTATGTAGGTCTGTTTTTATGTTGGTCAGTATGTATGTAGGTCTGTTTTTATGTTGGTCAGTTGATGTGTAGGTCTGTTTAATGTTGGTCAGTTGGTATGTAGGTCTGTTTTTATGTTAGTCAGTTGGTATGTATCTCTGTTTTATGTTGGTCAGTTGGTATGTACCGTAATTACTCTATGTTTTCGGACACTCAAAAATAATTTATTTTTTTCGTGTCTGAAAACTTAGATACGAAAAATATTCACGAAATACAGATGTCCGAAAACTTAGAGTCGAATATTGAAGCGTCCGAAAATAGCGTAAATTGTATCAACGACTACCGGTAATAGCACGCGCTTGTAAAATACCATGCCGTATAGTATAAATAACAGTTATAAATGTTTGCGCTGCATTTAAAGTAATTTTAAATGCTTAATTTATTTGACAGAAAGTAACTACAAGGCTGTACTTTGACCAACGAGTTCAAAGATGAGCATGTGATGTACCGATACTCGCTAGTATGAACCTATAATTAACGCAATAAAATCAAGCAAACTATGAATTCTTTGTTTGTTAATTTCCGATAGTTGTTGTCTAACACCTTCCATTGTTGGTAAAACATGCAATAGGGAGCATCACACTTTGAAGCGTTTAGTATTTGTCACAGTTATTTAACTGAGAATGTGTAATACCACTGCGGTAGATAATTGAATTGTTAATTGGCACTACCCCTGGTAATTGTCATAACGCTTATTATATCGGGCAAAACCATTGTTTAATACCGGTTTACAAGGTTATTTACCCCATAACACAAATATAATGGTCCGTTGCCCTCAGGCATGCACCTGCCATGTTTTATGATGTTAATCTGGCTGTAAAACCCCATGATCGAAGTGTCATTAGATATCGAAAACACAACCGAAATTTGGTAACATAGCGCTGTAAAATATATTGTCCTAAAACTTAGAGACATTAATTATGGACGAAAACTCGTGTGTCCGAAAATTAAGAGTCACGAAAAATAATTATTTTTACTAAAAAATGGGGCGTCCGGAAACTTAGAGTGTCCGAAAACATAGAGTTATTACGGTAGGTCTGTTTTTATGTTGGTCAGTTGGTATGTAGGTCTGTTTTTATGATGGTCAGTTGGTATGTAGGTCAGTATGTATGTTGGTCAGTATGTATGTAGGTTTGTAGTTATGTTGTTCAGTTTGTGTGTATGTCTGTTTTTATGTTGGTCAGTTGGTATGTAGGTCTGTATGTATGTAGATCTGTATTTATGCTGGTCAGTTTGTAGGTCAGTATGTATGTAGGTATGTATTTATGTTGGTCAGTTGGTGTGTAGGTCAGTATGTATGTAGGTCTGTATTTATGTTGGCCAGTTTGTAGGTCAGTAAGTATGTAGGTCAGTATGTATGTAGGTGAGTATGTATGTAGGTCTGTATTTATGTTAGTCAGTTGGTGTGTAGGTCAATATGAATGTAGGTCTGTATTTATGTAGGTCAGTTGGTGTGTAGGTCAGTTGGTGTGTAGGTCAGTATGTATGTAGGTCTGTATTTATGTTAGTCAGTTGGTGTGTAGGTCAGTATGAATGTAGGTCTGTATTTATGTTGGTCAGTTGGTGTGTAGGTCAGTTGGTGTGTAGGTCAGTATGTATGTAGGTCTGTATTTATGTTAGTCAGTTGGTGTGTAGGTCAGTATGAATGTAGGTCTGTATTTATGTTGGTCAGTTGGTGTGTAGGTCAGTTGGTGTGTAGGTCAGTATGTATGTAGGTCTGTAATTATGTTGGTCAGTTGGTGTGTAGGTCAGTATGTATGTAGGTCAGTTTGTTTGTAGGTCAGTATGTATGTAGGTCAGTATGTATGTTGGTCTGTATTTATGTTGGTCAGTTGGTGTGTAGGTCAGTATGTATGTATGTAGGTCTGTATTTATGTTGGTCAGTTGTGTAGGTTAGTTGGTGTCTAGGTCAGTATGTATGTAGGTCTGTAATTATGTTGGTCAGTTGGTGTGTAGGTCAGTATGTATGTAGGTCTGTTTTTATGTTGGTCAGTTGGTATATAGGTCAGTATGTATGCAGGTCTGTATGTAAGTAGGTTTACTAAAGGTTTTTCATATTGTTAGTGTAATTACTATATAAAAAAAAACATGTATGTCGTTATTTACATGATGTAGGTATTTAATGTTGGAGTTAATTCAAAACCTCTTCATAATTTTGTGATTATTAATTTGTGTGTTGTTATGTTTTTGACTTGTCTCACTTTTAACTTACAGTTAACATCTACTTTAAAGCAAACAAGATATTGATTTAAGAAGGGACATTATTTATCAAGGTTACAGAAAGGTTTCTGCACTTTTCAACACCTATAATCTGTACCAGGGATACACCTGCTTTGTAATTAACTGCCTATTCTGTAACTTTTGTTTTTCTGGTTATACTTGTGTTTTTTTTATGTCCCCCACCACTATAGTGGGGGACATATTGTTTTTGCCCTGTCCCTTGGTTTGTTTGTTTGTTTTCCCCAACTTGAACATTTTGCCCTAACTTTTGCAATATTGAATAAAGCAACTTCATATTTGGCATGCATGTGTATCTCATGGAGCTGCACATTTTGAGTGGTGAAAGGTCAAGGTCATCCTTCAAGGTCAAAGGTAAAAAAAAACATCAAGGGAAGTAATAAGCTTTAAAGGGAGATAATTATCTGAACCTGCCTAATGATAAAAAAATCAAAGCAGCACAGTAGGGGATATACTGTTTCTGACAAACACATTTCTTGTTTATTTTAGTAATCATTATATTCAAATGCATTTTCGCAATTTTAGTAATTCAATAAATGAAGATATATATTGTTTCAACAGCTTTATAACATGGATGTCAATTTCTATGGTTTGTTGTTGTAGATTTGTTTCAGTTCTTGAGTTTTTAGAATTGTGTATCATTTTATTCGATTTGTCTCTGTTTATACATGTTGTGAGGGGAATCAGGGTGGATGACACCTTTCTTATTCAAACTTAAAATTAAAGCTGCTCAGCAACTACATGACCTTTTGTTTTGCTTTTCTTGTTAAATGTACATTCATTTACTATGTGATCTGGATTGTACACGCGTTACATGGTAGGCAGTGTAAAGAATAAGTCTTTTTAAGTACCGGTATGCAATAAAACGTTGATGTTGGCATGTTGTTTTGAGGTTTAGAAACCTAAAATTATTCCATTTTGCAGGGCTGATATTGACACAACATAACATTAGGATACTGAGTATTACACTGTGTCTTCTTTATCTATTTCTTTCCTGCATATGTTGAATATACAGAACTTACATGCAAATTCAGATCAGGCAGTAATTTTGTGCAATTGAGCACACCCTTCATGAATAATTCTGGCAGAGAGTGTTTGATTGTGACCATGTTTTATTAAGACGGAGTCATGCTTATACAGTGAAAACTAGAGCTTTGTCACCGACATGACTAATATCCCCCACATGCCGCATTGACACAGAATATTTTGCATGTTGTCTTCACAAAAAACAGCAATCACCATGCTCAATGTTTAAAACACACTAAGTGACCCTGGACCTAGTTTTTGACCTGGCATGGCCCATGTTCGAACTTGACCTACATATCATCTAGATACAACTTCTGACCAAGTTTGGTGAAGCTCTGATGTAAACTACTTCAATTAGAGAGCGGACACCATGCTCAATGTTTAAAACGCACTAAGTGACCCTGTGACCTAGTTTTTGACCCGGCATGACCCATATTCGACTTTGACCTAGACATCATCTAGATAAAACATCTGACCAAGTTTGGTGAAGATCGGATAGAGAGGGGACACTTAATACGGGCTGACAGACAGACCGACTGACAGACAAGCTTATATTATATTTTACCTGGTGACCTATTTTTTCACCAACCAAGCCCATATTCAAACTCAGCCTACCGATAGTAAGCATCAAGATAGACATTGTGCCTAAGTTCCATCCAGATTTATACATAAATATGGCTTCTAGAACAGTAACCCAGTTTTTTATATAATTTGAACTGGTAACTTAGTTTTTGGAGGCACATGATCCAGATTTATACTCTGTATAGTTATTGTCAATTTAAATATTCGGCCCAAAAAGTGGCATCTGAATGATCTGATTGGTTACAAGCTAAACGTTAACGACAGCCCACTGATAAAACAAGTAGACACACAAAGCACATAAAAATGACCTCTATAGGTTAACATGAGTACTTAGTGCGCAGGTAAACGGTTTCTACTTAATTACTTAAAGTTTTGATGTTTATTGTGCTGATATTGAGTGCGTTTATAGTTGACATGCAGACTCAGCATGGATTTCAATGTTTTGGGTCAAGATCACTGGTTCTGAAAATTGGGAAAGCAGTAACTGTTTTCCCTTGGTAGCTTGGCCTTTTATGGGGAAAATGTTTTGAAAGTCTGCTTGTAGTTGACTTGCAAGTGTAGCTTATTTTCATAAAATGTTTCATGTGCACAACATCTACCAAATGATGGTGGTGTCACGTAAACAGGATAGCCTAATGCTTCAATGAAATACCATCCAAAAGCTGATAACCTACAATGTAGGAAGTTTAAGTAAATTCCATGGACCAGTTATTCAACCCCCAAACTTCCTGCACAATCTGTGATGTCGCCATGCTGTCCCTAAGTGGTCTCATTTCCAGGAGGGCTTATCAGCACTCTACAGTGCCCCACTGACATTTCACTCTTTTATCTTAAATGATATGTAGAAGTTGTACTGTTTGTCACAAATGTGTTTATATTTTTGGAAAGCAAGCGCTATCATTCACTCATTCATTTATAAGTCCTCTACCGGTGAAATCTGAGAGGGACTTATGGTTTGCGCTCTGTGTGTCTGTCAGTCTGTGTGTCTGTCAGTCTGTCACACTTTTCTGGATCCAGTGATAACTTAAAAAGTTCTTCATATTTTGTCATGAAACTTGAAACATGGACATTTTGTTCATACGTCAAGAATTCTGGTTGCTATGGCAACAAAAAGACTAGAAATATTGCTGAAAATGGGGATCCTGCGATAACTTTAAAAGTTCTTCATATTTTTTCATGAAACTTGAAACATGGACATTCTGTTTCTACGTCAAGAATTTTGGTTGCTATGGCAACAAATAAACTACAAATATTGCTGAAAATGGTGGATCCTGCGTAGGTAGGGGACTTTTATTGCTTAGCAATAGTCTTGTTTTTATGTCCCCCACTATAGTAGTGGGGGACATATTGTTTTTGCCCTGTCTGTTGGTTGGTTGGTATGCGCCAACTTTAACATTTTGCAATAACCACTGCAATATTGAAGATAGCAACTTGATATTTGGCATGCATGTGTATCTCATGAAGCTGCACATTTTGAGTGGTGAAAGGTCAAGGTCATCCTTCAAGGTCAGAGGTCAAATATGTGGCCCAAATCGCTTATTTTATGAAAACTGTTTCAATATTGAAGATAGCAACTTGATATTTGGCATGCATGTGTATCACATGGAGCTGCACATTTTGAGTGGTGAAAGGTCAAGGTCATTCTTCAAGGTCAAATATATGGGTCAAAATTGCTCATGTAATGTCACTTCTGCAATATTGAAGCTAGCAATTTTATATTTGAAATGCGTGTGTACCTCAAGGAGCTGCACATTTTGAGTGGTGAAGGGTCAAGGTCAAGGTCATCCTTCAAGGTCAAACGTCATATAGGGGGACATTGTGTTTCACAAACACATCTTGTATTTACTTGTATTTACCTAATAACCATCCGAAATAATACTTTAGTATCTGCTTGTGTCTACTATTCAAGTACTTAGTTAACACATTAAGGTTATTTGTGTACTGATATTAGTACTTCACAAACAAGAAGCATTCTTTCATTGTTTCCGATGATTATATGTATAATTGATTGTGGTTATTCAGACCAGAAAACAAATGTGTAGTTTGTCAAGTACAGGTTACAAATATTTGGTCACACTAAATAAATGTAATAAATAACACATAAGAAAGTAATTTCAGCATCATTCTGATGCTTTTAATAGATTCAAAAATGTGTCATACATATATCAGTAATATAATTAGCACTTACAAGATAAACATTTTCAAAAATGCTATGTTATATCTACATGAATAAAAGGAAACATCACAATTGAAATACACTGGAGTTAATAATCTGCACCAGCTGACAGATTACAGGCATCTAGTCAAGCAACTTGAATCTTAAAATCAGGACACCTTTAAATTGACAAAATGTATAGCACAGAGCCAGATCAGTACATTAATTAACCCATTTAAGCCTAGTGGACTCTCCCATCCTTCTACATTGGATCAAGTTTTTTCCAAAATTATGGATGTCTAGTATACTTATTTCTATATTTTGAATATTTCTTACTGAAATTCCTTTAAGCAAACAGCGCAGACCCTGATGAGACGCCACATCATGTGGCGTCTCATCTGGGTCTACGCGGTTTGCCAAGGCCTTTTTTCCAGGTGCTAGGCATAAATGGGTTAACAGTTAAAATTGTACATTTGCCAAGAATTTAAGAAAATTATGAATAATGTATCTGAGGAAATGTTTGTTGCAACAAATTGGAATAGAAATCTTAAAGAAAATTTCTTTTGGTTCTAAACTTTCAAATTTTTGTAAAGAAAAAATATTTTAAAAATTATTAAATACTTTCATTTCTACTTCATTTTTGTTTTCTGAAAATACATCAATCTGTTTGCATATTTTTTTATTTAATTACATTGAATACAATGCAAAATATATAGTAAGCAATATTTTAAATACAAACAATTCAATGGAACCACTTAACATTATCTGTAAAATAATCTATCAATGCTAAACGATGATAAAATAACATTTTCAATGACATATGTACATGTACATGAAAGGCATGCAGTTTGTTCAAAACAAATATAAAATATCATTAAATTGTGAGAGCACACTTTTTTCATCACTCATTCTAAATATAAAAGAATATGAACATACTAGCCAACAGAATATAAAATTCCAATACATTCTTAACAACATATTATACCTCTCCCTCAAAGGGTTGTGCTTATATTTCTCAATTTATATCATGGCGTAAAACCTGATTATAACAAGTTTATATTTATCCTCATACTATACAGAGATCAGTAACACAATATTTATGCTTTGGGGCATATATCAGTTGTCATACACACCTGCCCCTTTCACGGGATAAACTAAGTCTCTTAAAGATATAAATAAGTGTTTATCATATAACAAACTTTGAAATAATAAAACAACCTGTGTGCATGATATGCCTTCCTATTGCTTACAGATGCATCAATTGAACATTGTCCTTTCTTATTCAAGCAAAATAGAGTTTTTTCAAAAAGAAGGCATTTCGTTGACATTTGATAACATAATTAATCCATGAAGCCCCACTTTGGGAAAGCATGGCTTAACCCTTTGCATGCTGGGTAATTTGTCATCTGCTAAAATGTCGTCTGCTGAATTTCTAAAATTAGCATTTTCTTCGATTTTTTTTCAAAGAATACTATATAAATAGCAAACAGTTTGGATCCAGATGAGACGCCACGTTCTGTGGCGTCTCATCTGGATCCAAACTGTTTGCAAAGACCTCAAAATTCGGTTCCAGCACTGTAATGGTTAATGCAGGTGTGTTAAGTTTTATCCCAGATATGCCGGTGCAGGGACGACACTTTCCACTTTAATAATATTTTTCTTTTAACCCTTTACCACTTAGATACGTATTTTGATGCATTTGTAGTCCCTAATAAAGTTACATTTAATTAAAGACCATTCTTACTAGATTAAAGTTTTAAAGGCTTCATTTCCAACACTAAGATACTGACAAGCAGCAACCAGCATAAAACCTGAACAGACTCCCAGTTACTCCCAGGCTGTTCTGGTTTTATGCTGTTTGCACATAGCCATTTTCACTTTGCTTCTAAGTGGGAAAGGGTAAAGTTTCATCCAAGATATGCCTGTGCAGGGACGATACTTTTTCTACTTATATGATATTTTTCTTTAAAAGGAATCTTTCTTAGTTAATAAAAGTTCCTACAGAAAGTGTTGTCCCTGATTAGCCTGAGTGGCCTGCAATAACCCTTTCAGTGCTGGAACCGAATTTTAAAGGCCTTTGCAAACAGTTTGGATCCAGATGAGACGCCACAGAACGTTGCGACTCATCAGGATCCAAACTGTTTGCTATTCTGATAGTATTTTTTGAAAAAAATCGAAGAAAATGCTTATTTTAGAAATTCAGCAGACGACATTTTAGCAGACGACAAATTTCCCAGCATGCAAAGGGTTAAGAACTGTTTTCTAAGAGGGAGGCTCATTTCTACAATAACAACATACATTTTAATTTGCACAAAACCTTTAAATAAAAAACATCATATCACAACAACATACATGTTTTTCATAAACCAATACTCAATAGAAGAATATTTTTTATGAAATCATAAGAAGCAATGATCTATGTCCTATGTAGTGACCTGGTGGTCTACTTGTCACAACAGTAACACTGTGCTATTTGCAACTCTTATAACAAACACCCTGTTACATTTGTATAACACGTTTTTCAAATATGTGGGTTGACACACAAAACTCATCTCACCACCCGCTATTCATTTTTTTGCTTAACCCTGTACCACTTAGATACATATTTTTACGCATGTGTAGTCCCTTGGAAAGTTAAATTTAATTGAAGACCTTTCTTACTAGATTCAGGTTTTTAAGGCTTCATCTCCAACCCTTAGATACTGATGAGCAGCAAACAGCATAAAACCTGAACAGAATGCGAGTTGCTCGCAGGCTATTCTGGTTTTATGCTGGTTGCAAAAGCCATTTTCACTTCGCTTCTTATGGGGGAAAGCGTTAAAATCTATTTGATATTTTTTCTGGCAACTACAAAATGTGTTATTCCCATTGATTATCCATAACAATTGCTTTACAATTGCTACATGTTCATACTAAATCTCCAAAGCTAAAGTCACACACTACAGTTTGAGGTAGTCAAAAAAACAAAATAAGCACAATTTTGCGGTGCTCTCTATTTACAAACTGGCTAAAAATTTAAGAAAACACTAATTAAAAACTATAAGCCTACTTAAAATTTATACTTAGTATGTTATAAAACTGTCTTAAAAACATAATCATTTTCTAAAAAGTATTTAAAATTCAAAATGAAAATTGCCACATACAAACTGACTCCCAATTTCAGAGTCAACTCGTTACTTTTCAGACCCATATAATGCTAGGTTTGAGTTTGTTGTATATTGCTGAATGTTATGTAATAATCTTAATAGAATTCTTGTAGAATCTAATACTTAGTATGCCTATTTTAACCAGTACCTCCCCCTACTTCCCAGACTTGAAATAACAATGAAAAACCAATTACATATTTAGCAGCACTCTGGGATTTAATGCATGCCTGTAGAGTGTCGCCCCAGATTAGCCTCAGCGGTCCGCACAGGCTAATCAGGGAAGACACTTCCTGCTTTTATGGAATTTTTTCGTTTCTTCTTAACAAAATCCAATAAATCAGATAGGGTCATCCCTAATTAGCCTTGCAGACTGCACAGGCTTATCTGGGACAACACTTTACGCACATGCATTATGCCCTGTTTTCTCAGAGCGAAGCACATATCTATTCAATCTTCTTTTTTGCATTACCGACTTTTTTGTCCAAAATTTCAGAATATGTCTTTGGATAATACTTTGGAGAATGGTGATAAGTTAAATTACAGGCATGACAGGTCACTTTATATAGAAGCCTATTATAACTTGCTAATAGACATCAATGGTTCAACGAATACTTTTTGAAAATAAATTGCTTTATTAAACAACCCAATAAATGATAACTGTTTTAAGGCGTAACCACAATTCAAATAAAATAGCATATCTCTGCAAAAATTTATACAAAAAAATTGTTCCTTTTCTAAAAGTTCCTTGAAGTTAAAACATAACATGGAAAAATAAGAACACTTATATCCACTTATGAAAATGTTCTCCAAAACAGAAATGTCCAAAAACATACCAGGTTGAGTGAATACTGTAATAACGAAAAAACTTCATACAAGTAAAACAATGAATATTAACCTTTAACGTCATTAGCATGTGCATATGTACTAACAAAACAAAAAAATCTTTGCCCTAGTTGATGCATTATAAGTCTATGCTATGAATGTGTACAAATGTTAATGAATTTAAAACATAATATTTACACTGAAAATAAGGCTGCAGGGTACATTAAAATGTGACACTATCATAAATACTGGCATTTTAAAAAAACAGTTTGATAATAATGTAATAAAATATGGGCAATGGTCTGGGAAAACATTCTCAATGCATGCTCGTAAAGTATCGACCCAGGCGCAGTCTGCACATGTAAAGTATCGACCCAGGCGCAGTCTGCACATGTAAAGTATCGACCCAGGCGCAGTCTGCACATGCTAATCAGAATAACACTGTCCATGTTTATGTTTTTGTGTTTAAAAGAATAGTCTCTACTAAACAAAAATCGAGCCTATATGGAAAAGGTTGTCCCAAATAAGCCTGTTCTGTGTGCACATGCTAACCTGGGATGATAGTTTACCCTGATGCATGAAGCCCTATTTCCCCTTACACTGGCTTATATGTAAAACTTAATATTTCTGATGTTGTAAACAATAAAAAAATTGAAGTTTGAGAGGCTGGGAAAACTCTTAATTTCCTTATGTTAAGTTTGAATTTTAAATTGACTGTAAAAATAAAATTACACAACCAGTTAACTTAATGTTAAAAAACAACAACATTAAGATAATAAATCATTAATAATCAATTGATTTGAAAACAAGAAAATGGATCATTAACAGTCTAACATGTAATAAGGTTCTTATCTACAAGCAACTCAAGCAACTCAATAAGCCACTGAACACATGGTGTGCATAAAAGACTTACTTATCATTACTCATGTCAACATCAGATTTGGTTTTCCTACTTTGAAGTCAGAATTTACCAATATGAAATATAATATATTAAATGTATGAATACATACACTAGAGCTGTAACGATTTGGTTTGATGCATCGAAAAAACGGTTCAACGCCGTCGATTCGATTTCGATACCAATACGGCCAATTTCGATTCCGTTCGATGCGTTCCCGATTGATCCGCATTTTAAACGCTACTTTCCAAATCACTTGTCTAAACGTATTTGTCATTTGTAATACGTCTTGTGATTCGTCAATAGCCAATATGGCATCAAATGAATGAATTAATAACATGCTGAGCATTATATCAGCCGGTAAAATGGCTTCTTCAACCACACCGAAAGACGCACCGTCAAAATTAAAATCAAAAGTATGGGAACATTTCTGGTTTCACAAAGGTTCTGATGCAAAGGCAACTTGCAAAACGTGTTTTGTTGACCTAAGTTACCCATATGGTGTGTTTACTAAACTGTTTGCGATTGCCTTGCTTAATATTCCTTTTATTATATACTTACATGTTCTTTTTTTGTGTTAAACACTTGTGATACATTGTGCATTTTATTTCATTTAAGAATAACTCAACAGGAAGATTGTTCAATACATTTGTGTCTTATAAAACAATGTTGCGTTTTTATATTTTATTTAAAAAATTAAAAACTTTAAATGTACTACAATAAGTTAATAACAAATACCAAACATATTAATTCATGCTCTGGACAAACCAAACAGGAAATAGTTTGCAAAATAAGCAGCAAATAGTTTATCGGACCATTTGGTATCAAAATCAAATTGAATCGAATGATGGGTGAATCGTTATAGCTCTAACACACACAGCAAAACATCAATTTAATATGAGGCCTTTAACTAATGTGCTTTTAATGTAACAGGTTTATTACTATTGATACACATTATGGTTTGGCTTAAAGTTTTGTCATAAAACAATGAAACTGATAGCACAAATGACAAAATAACTAATATAACTAAATGTTATATACATGCCATTAAAATAGAACATTGCAAATACATTCAGAGACATGTGACTATATAGCATTCCTAACTCGCCAAGTATGCATGTAACTGTACACTTGAACATCTAAGATTTCATTACTTTAAGATCACACCTAATAAATATGCAAATAAAGTACATGTAATTACAATCAAATAACTGTCTAACAGTCTGATGTAGCAACTGGGGAGGGAGGGGGTGGGTAAGGGTTGAAATAGCTACGCTCCGTCGTAGGAGAATCAGGGCAACTTGTCAATTCATCAGAGAAATAATTGCTGTGGGGGGTAGGGGGTGGGGGATAAGGGTCAGAGTCGTAAGCCATCTCTGGGATTGAGAAGTTGAAGAATTTGTTCTGTTGTCGAAAGTAGGGCTCGCTGTCTTCACAGACGTCTGTGCTGCAAGGGGTGGTGGGCGGGGGCGGCACATGGCCATGTCTCCGCCGATGTTTTTTGTATGAATGAACTGATGAGCTGTTTGTTTTGTAGTCGGAGTATTCGCCAACACAAACGGACCTGTCTGTTACAGGGCTAGGAGGTGGGTTAAGTGTTTCTTTGGGGTACTGAGTCACGGCTGAACTACTTGAGGAGGCTCCTGTGACGTGATTACGGTCATACACAGTTTCAGAACCTAATGATAAAGTTGCAGATATTAATGCTTTTCGTTCATGTTTCTTGCTGCGCTTTGGTTTGACTGAACTATTCGGTGCTTCACTACTATGAATAGGTTTTAACACAATCTTTTCATGCATTTCATACGGAAACTCGGGCGACTTTCTCCGACATGCAAACACTAACACACCAACAACTATGATTGCAAACACTCCCACCACGACAGCCACAATGACGTAAGGCGAAACTGACTTTGTATCTGCACTTGATGTCTGGTTATCACATCCACTCTCGTCAGAGTTATCTTCACAATCTTGCTTACCGTCACAGCGGCCCACACGCTCGTAACACTTGTTACCATCAGCACACTTAGTTTCTGACTCTTTTTTACAGCATCCCGCCTCGTCCCCACGGTCAGCACAATGTGGTATTCCATCACAGACCTGAACTTCAGGGATACACTTCTTGTCATTACACAGAAAAAAATTGGGTTCGCACACCGGGCAATCTTTTTCATCGGACTTATCAGTACAATCAGCAGTGCCATCACACACCCAGTTATTAGGCACGCACTCAGCTGATTTTGTAGTACAAGTGAACTCACTTGCTTTGCATGTCGTTTTCTCTGCACAGGACCGTTCATCGACCAGAACCAAGTCATTCGGGCAGGAACACTGCGCACTTTGAGAGCTCTTAGCGATGCATATATACGAACAATTACCATTATTTCTTGCACATGGATGTGCTTTCAGAAATTCTGGGTCAATTTGCATCGCTGCATGTATGTCAGTCAGATTGGGCACCCTTCCTAGAATGATGGTCACATTGGATCCAGTCTTTTTATCCATTCTTCCTATGAACTTCTTATCCTTATCCACCCAATACAAATACTGCTCAAAGACAGCAATACCTGTGACTGTTTGGAGCTTATCGGTAGTTTTGCCATTCAAGAGCACCTTGCGGTTTCCTCCAGAGAGATCACTGCACTCTATCACATTGTCCTCCTGATCAGCCCAGAACAGCAAGTCCTCATTGGGGTCCACTGCTATTGGACCAGGTTTTGAAAGGTCCGAGTGAAACAAAGAAATTACTTCAGTACCATCCAATAGCGATCGCTGAATAGTTGGAGGGCTCTTTTCACTTGTCCAATACAGGTGCCTGAAATAATTTATTGCTGTTTATGTAAGCAATTAAAGTATTATGATTAGTAGATCCATACATGCTCCTAATAAATGTACATGCACATTAAAGCTAAACTTACACATTGATGTCAAACGAACAACACCCAAATATGGAAATGGAATAAGACAACACACAAGCCTTAAGTAATGAATTTAGAAACAAAGTCTCATTTTAGCATGTCCTTTACAAAACACTTTCCCCCACACGAACCATTCACGTTTGTTAATTATTGTTTATTCAATGCAGAACATTACTTAACAATAAATTTAACTAGAAAAATGTTGCTTAGAATTATGTCACACAACACATGTTTGTACACGCATAAATCTATTACCGGTATATTCTGCAAAAAAATGTCCTTAAGTTCTTTCTTTACAATAACCTTCAATTTAGAGTCATTCAACTGTGAAAGTTAAAAGATTAAGCCAGTAGATAAAGAGGTGGGAGTAAAAACAAAAGCACTGCATAACAGGTGCCACGCTCGGCTGCCGGTGCAGTTTTGAACAAGAAACAGTTGGAGACAATGATGCTCCCCAAAGTGTTTTTTTGTCACAATATTGCACTATATATTCAGATAAAAGGAAACGTCTTGAGGGTACAGTAGTTGGGGGGACAATAATTTTTTTATAGAAAATTTCAAAGGGCCATAACTTTGTGAAAAATCATCCAACTAGAACCCGCTGATAATATGCACATCTCCTCTTGATAGTGAAGCTTCCCATAAAGTTTCATTGAATTCCGGTCATTAGTTGCTGAGAAATAGCCCGGACAAGAATTGCACTATATGTACAGTTAATGGAAAATTTCAAAGGGCCATAACTCTGTGAAAAATCATCCGACCAGAACCCGCTGATAATATGCACATCTCCTCTTGGTAGTGAAGCTTCCCATAAAGTTTCATTGAATTCCGGTCATTAGTTGCTGAGAAATAGCCCGGACAAGAATTGTACTATATGTACATTTAATGGAAAATTTCAAAGGGCCATAACTCTGTGAAAAATCATCCGACCAGAACCCGCTGATAATATGCACATCTCCTCTTGGTAGTGAAGCTTCCCATAAAGTTTCATTGAATTCTGGTCATTAGTTGCTGAGAAATAGCCCAGACAAAAATTGTGCACGGAAGGACACACGGACACATGGACGGACAGACGAAGCGGCGACTATATGCTCCCCCCAAAATAAATTCTGGGGGAGCATAATAAATGAAAGCTTGACAGATTTTTTTATTTTTTTTAGAAGTCACAGTGACCTTGACCTTTGACCTAGTGACCCAAAATTGGGTGTGGCATGTAGAACTCATTAAGGTGCAGCTACATATGAAGTTTCAAATTTGTAGGTGGAAGCACTTTGATTTTAGAGCCAATGTTCAAAACCTTGACAAAATGTTAAGGTTTTAGCACGAAGCGGACGGCGACGGACATGACACTACGAGCTGGCTATGACAATACCTCCGGTTTTCTCCGAAAACAGCCGAGCTAATAATTGGACTATATAATACATGTAAATCTAAACATTGAGGTCACTTCAAAGGAATGGTTTGAGTAAGACCCGTACAGCAATAAAAAAGGTTTTGAAAACTTGAAGCTTTCGGACACACAAAACAGACAAAGGGCCACCATGCCAAAATTTATTGCAGCAATATTCCTTTCTTTATGATCATATAACAAATTTAGGTCAGTAAACTATGGAAGATCCAGCAGTCCACCCAGTACTAAAAGACATGTTCAAACACCCACTTTGGGACATATTCATATTAACAAGAAACCGTCGGAGACGGGTGATGCTCCCCAAAGTTTTTTTTTGTCACAATATTGCACTATATATTCAGATAAAAGGAAACGTCTTGAGGGCACAGTAGTTGGGGGGGACAATAATTTTTTTATAGAAAATTTCAAAGAGCCATAACTCTGTGAAAAATCATCTGACCAGAACCCGCTGATAATATGCACATCTGCTCTTGGTAGTGAAGCTTCCCATAAAGTTTCATTGAATTCCTTATGGTATGTGTTTATTATTATTTCTTTAAATTTCTTTACTAACTAGAAATGTGTTACAATTACTGATGGCCCTATGTTTGAACGCAGACAAATCTACTATTTATTTTACTGATGACAAAATTACAAAGGGCCAGTAATTTTTATTGACTCCATAGGGCCTAAAAACAGTACAATTAAGAAAGTGTAAGACGTTTTTCGACTCACCCTTTAAATGGGTTAACAGCCAGGTAGCGTGGTTTGTAGTGAGGCCCCTGGACAACCACACCACTCACATCCAGTTCCAGGTGTACAAATGTGATGGAATCCGTCTCAGCCGACGAGTAAAATAAAACACGTGAAAACGGGTCAATCGCAAGGTCAAACGGTCGAATATTACCATCACTGTCTTTCTTGTTCAACACCACACCATCCTAAAAAAGAGCACGGTTTGTTAGATTTGTTTGTGTTTGTTGTTAAAAATGTTTATTTAAATAAAAATTTAGTTTTATTCATATTTATCATCATAAACAATGAAAAATAGTTGTGAAGGAATATGACAAAATGTTGTTGTTAACCTAAGATGTTCACTAGCCCTATCCATAAAGATGGGAAAATACTTGCTTGGCCAATAAAAACTATATTTTGTGAAAATTATTTAAAACTTACAAGATCTGAAAAATATTTAATCATCAACAGAAATGAGATTTACATTTCACCATGCAGCTCTTAAAATTTGGACAAATGTTTGTTTCTTAAATGAGTAGTTACAAAACGTTAATTTAATTCCTTGTCTATGACAAATCTTTGTGTATTACCGGTATGTTAGAATGAAATATTTCAGACAATGTTTTTATATATTAAAGTAACAGGGTACTTTAGCATGCAATACAATGAAAACACTTACATAAATATACTGTATCGACAGTTTAAACCAAAGTACATAAGATACAGTAAAGCGTTATAGAAGGTATGAAACAAGTTTAATTATTTACCAGGTTATGCCCAATAATCAAATAATTTTTACCTCTGACCCATCAACTTTGGCATGTTTGATGGACTTGGACTTGCCCCCAATCCAGTAGATGTGCTCCTTGACTGGGTCATAGTCTATAGCACGTATTTTATTTACGTCCGTCAGGGGCAAAATCACGTCTGGTGATGCATCCGAGTCGTCCTCCAAAACCAGCAGACGACTGATGTCTGACTTGCGACTGAAGAGCAGGAAGGATTGAGGCGGAACACACGACTTGTTGTCAAGCGTGTAGTGGGTAGGGCAGGCGCAGGACACTTGTTTCGTGAGGTTTACAGCGTCTGGCATTGCCAGACACAAGTGTGAGCAGCCGCCATTGTTCTTGATACAATTATTCCAGCCTAAAAACAAGAAATAGAGAATAATAGGTTAGTGTTGATTATAGATCAGGTTTATCATGCGAGGCTTAGAAAACAAAAAGCACGAGCCTTGGTGAGTGCTTTTTCGTTTTCGTGCCGAGCATGATAAACCTGATCTATAATCAACACTAATCTATTATTCTATTTATCCCATTTTTTATTCTGTAAACCTTTTTATTTAAACAAAATTAGTTTGACAGGATAATTTCGCTGGATTTATGACGTCATTTCGTCAAAATATTGACGTCATTTCCTGCCGTTGATTATAGATGATATTTAATCAATGGGGCTTTAATCAACCAAATTCGCTGTAAAAGTGCGATAAAATATATGTTGCATATCATAAGACATGATATATTGGTTCATTTTATTATCTGTGCTTGAGTGTATGCCTTAAAGTATCAGGTAAAACATAGGAAAACATAAAAATCATTAACTTTTTATTGCAATAAGAGCTAAATAAATGCTTTTGGGCACTTCAGTCAATATCAGTTACCATATCTATAACGCCCTAAAGAATACACTTAATTTTGAACCACGTCAAATGTCATTCAATTCTTCATTACATTTGACAAAGGATATGACAATAGTAGTAAATTGAAAAATATGTAACAAACGATTACAAACATGAAACCGTCTAACCATTTTATTCCATGTGAATTCTTGCCAAAAAACAACTGATTTTGCATATATGAGTCATGTTCTGAGAAAACTGGGCATAATGCATGTGCGTAAAGTGTCATCCCAGATTAGCCTGTGCAGTCTGCACATGCTTATCAGGGACCATACTTTCTACCTAAACTAGATTTTTGCTAAGAAGAGACTTTCTTTTAACAGAAAATATCATGAAAGGGGAAAGTGTCATCTCTGATTAGCCTGTGCAGACTGCACAGGCTAATCTGGGACGACACTTTACGCACATGCATTATGCCAAGTTTTCTCAGAACGCGACTCATATGTTAGCCAGTTTTTTGTCACTCACCCGACTGCCGGGAATGATGGAACACCAGAAGGTCCATAACTTTATCCAAGTCCTCCAGCACCATTGTCCTGTTACTCCCAGACGTCTTGTTTGCCTTCTCAATGGTGTGTGTCTCCCAGTCCGTCCAGTACAGATAGTCTTGGTACTGTGTTAGTGCCATCGGCTTGTTTAGCACCTCCAGCGTGAGAATCCTCGTGCGGTTGGTGCCATTCATGTCGGAGGACTCGATGGTCTTCTTGTCCATGTCTGCCCAATAGAGGCGCCTCTGGGAGTAGTCGATGGTGAGACCATACACACGCCCGATGTCACTGATGATCACCTCCCGGTGGCTTCCGTCCAGCCACGCCCTCTCCAGACGAGGCGGCTGCGCCCAGTCTGTCCAGTACATGTACCTAAAATTCACAAAGTATTCACTTAAAATTCTTGCAATTTAATAGAAGTCTATTTTCGTGAGTGTAAAATAAAACATCAAAATGGAATATTATTATTTAAAGCAAATTTGATTTTATAAACTATTTGCCTACAAAATTAATTACAGTGGAAATAAAACTTTGTTTTCTTTTTACCTGCTAGGAAGGGTTGCCTGTACTCATTTAACCAATTAGGATGCTTATTCTATGCCAAGGTACTATTTACAAAAAATAGTATGCATATGAGAAATTGTTGAGGGCTTGCCAACAAAATTACAAAAAAAATTGCAACAAGAAAACAACACCAATTAAGCCAGCTAAAACGCACCCATTTGGTGGATCCAGGGCAATGGCCTTCGGGTGACTGAGATCCTTCCATATGAGCACACGTCTCGAGGTGCCATTGAGTCTAGCCACCTGAATCCTGTTGGACTCTGAGTCTGCCCAATAGATGTTGTGGGCAAGCCAGTCTACAGCCATTCCCTCGGGACCGGCGATGTCGAAGTCTATGATTTTCTCACTAGAGCTTCCGTTCATGAATGCTCGGCTGATTGACTAAAATGGATAATCGACTAAAATGGATAATCAACATCCTTTTAAAATTCAATCTCGGTTAGTTCTTATTACTTTGCATCACTCCAAGATAACTATTTTGTTGACAGTTACTCATTCACATTCAGTTCTATAAATGCAGCATATCAACCCACCATAGATTCACCGTCAGTCCAATAAATCCGGTTGTCTCCGATATCGAAGTCGATGGACAGCACCTTTTCAATGTCTTTCAGTGGTAAGCTGGTCACGCGGTGGGCTGTAGAGATGGACAGAGACATCCTCTTTATGTCCTCCTCCCGTGTGAACAGCAGGAATGCATCCGGTGCTATGCATTTCTTGCCGTTGTTAATGAGTTCAAGCCCCCCTGGGCATGCACACTGGGCCCCATTGGGTGTGTACAGACACAGATGGCTGCACCACCCGTTGTTCTCTCCACATGGATTGGTACCTGAAGAAAAACATCAATGCTTATGCACTGTTGGCCAATATCAGTGTCAATTACTAACAAAGTTTTACCTAATTGAATGGAGAAACTGCCGAATTAATAATTTCAACAAAAGTAAATCAACAGCAAGTGCATATCCAAAATCAGTCTTAACTGTACTTTTCGAAAGTTCTTTTTATTGTTGCCACTTAAGTATTATCTTCTTTATAAATATTTGTTTTATTTGTCAAACCAAGACTAAGATGTATATTTCAAAAGAAAAGGTAAATAAACAATGACTTTTTTGTGTACATTTTACATTAAATAACATTATAAGAAATGTTAACCCTTTACCACTTGGATACGCATTTTGACGAATTTGTAACCCCTTTGCACATCAATGAGAGTTAAATAAGTTTCTTACTAGATTCAAGTTTTTAAAGCTTCAGCAAACAGCATAGAACTTAACAGCCAGCAAATGACTGGCAGGCTGCTCTGGTTTTGTGCTGATTGCATAAGCCATTTCCACTTTGCTTCTGAGTGGGAAAGGGTTCAGCAGATAAGCTAAACTTAAAAACATATAACATTTTGTACACAAAAGTACTTCCTACAGAAAAACACCTTCATTAGCAAACGTTTTATTTCCAATTAAGTCAACATCAACGGAAATTACTACACAATGGCTCTTGGCCTAAGTACTAATAGTAATATAATGCTGCAGTTATAATGTTCAACCACTTAGACCTGTCTACCTAATTAGTTGCATTATGTTTGACGGCAATGAAACGAGGTGAAATATTTCAGATCCCTGAATAAAACTCGGCTACAGTCCATATACATCTATATGCATTTGGAACATTTCACACAACATGTCAATATGCAGAAACACATAATAAGTACGCAGATGGGGTTATAATTGTATTTAAATATAAAACAGTGGTATGATATGATTTACTACAAAATATACTGGAGTTATCTTTTATTTAGCCATGAAAGCTTGCAAGTCCCTGTAAATCAAAAAGCTTAAGCAGAAGTGTTGACTTCTATCTAAGCAAATGCTACATCAGTGGGTTTTATCATATGTTGTACTGCTCAAGCTCTAAATATTTCATCTTTAAGTACAATTATTGCTCAATTATTACTGCTAAAGTTAATTCCTTTATGGTCTTTAAGAGTTTCAATTACTATGAAGATTTCAGTCACAAACTGAGTGTTTCAATTTCCATTTGACCAATTAAATCAATTTATTTACATTAACTGTAAATATACCAATGAAATAATTTTGGTCTTTTCCATCAATTGGTCACGTGTGTAACCTCCTGATTGGGCAATAACTTTACAGGGGTGTTTAAAGAATATTTAAAGTCTTATCAGTATTTGTTGCAAGCAGTGGGCTGATACACGGGTACTTTGACAATTTGTATTAATAACTAATCTCTACTATTGAACATACAATGTTTTGTAGAAACCCTCACATTTAAGTATGTTCTAGATGAGAATGTTTCCGATTAATATCCTACATTACGGTGATCTAAACAAGACCAAAGTCCATAACACCTTCCACCCAGATGCATCA
Organism: Dreissena polymorpha; assembly: GCF_020536995.1. Taxonomy (NCBI): domain Eukaryota; kingdom Metazoa; phylum Mollusca; class Bivalvia; order Myida; family Dreissenidae; genus Dreissena; species Dreissena polymorpha. The sequence continues at coordinate 76,756,728 of NC_068355.1, read as the reverse complement.
TGCTTGTCAAACTACCACCTGTCTGAAATCATTTTCATTGGTGAGTCCTGTATTGTGTGAACCATGTGTGCCAGCCATGTACAAAGCATTGTCAGACGCACAACTAGTGGGTCAGCCACTCACCCTTTACAGCCTTACATTGGTGGCCTTGAGCCCCATGAGATCTGGGAGCTGGTCAATGATGAGGGTCCGGTTGCCACCCGTCCTCTTGTTGACTCGCTCCACTGACCGTCTCTGCCACTCAGACCAGTAAAGGTATTCATCTGGATAAATTGAGCTGCTTTCTTGGAAAACTGATCTTATTGCAAGTGTGTATAATATCATCCCAGATTAGCCAGTGCAATCTGCACGCAGAAAATCCAGTTTAGGCGGAAAGTGTTCTCCCTGATTAGACTGGGCTTAAAGAGTATAGAGTATACGGACTGCACAGGCTAGTCTGGGACAACACTTAACACACATACTTTAAGCCCAGTTTTCCCTATGCAAAGCTCAGTTAGATCACATGGGAGCATAATTTTTATATTGCAGGCTGGGGATGTTCAAAAGTTAAGTGACTCAACATGAAGAAACTGAAGTACTGTATTAACTAATTATTTAAAAAACCAATAAATATTGTTTTTATACTGCACTAAGTGAAGTAATTCCCCCGGATATTAAAAATGCTACAACTGTACCCCAAACTTACCTAACAGACTAAATCCAAACAGATGAGGTAGATTATCTCTGACAAGCACCCTGCGACCGCTGCCGTCCATGTTTGCGACCTCAATCAGGTCAAGCTTGGCATCGCACCAGTAGATCTTGTCCTCTCGATAGTCCACTACAATGCCGTTAGGCCAGCTGAGGTCAGTGTTGATTATCACTGAACGGTTGGTGCCGTCCAGGAAAGCTCGCTCAATTTTGGGCTCTTTTCCCCAGTCTGTCCACCATATGTACCTAAGCCAAATATTGATACATTGACAGTGCAAATGCATGGGTGTGTAAATCTTAACCTAACTTGTCTGACAATGTTCATTTTTCTGCCAGACTAGTAAACTTATCTTGTTGGTAAGTCCAGACCATATGCAATATCATCATCATAAAAAGTTTTAAAATGTCAGATTATTAAAGAAATTTGATGAACATGACAATTTTAGCCTGTCATTTTTTTTTTAACCCTTTCAGTGCTAAACCGAATTTTGAAGGCCTTTGCAAACAGTTTGGATCCAGATGAGATGCCACAGAACGTGGCGTATCATCTGGATCCAAACTGTTTGCTATTCTGATAGTATTCTTTGAAAAAAGTCGAAGAAAATGCTAATTTCAGAAATTCAGCAGACGACATTTTAGCAGAAGACAAATTTCCCAGCATGCAAAGGGTTAACCCAGAGTAAAGCTCCATCAATAAATCTTGTTGAAGGTCAGCATCTGTTACCCATGTTCCGGGTCCAGACAGAGGGCCCGGGGCTCATCAAGGTTATCTGAGATCAGTATTTTACGAGAAGTGCCGTTCAATCTCGCCACCTCAATGCGGTCAGTGCCCGTGTCTGTCCAGTAGAGGTTGCGACCAATCCAGTCCACTGCAATACCGTCCGGGTGGTCAACCTCTGTGTCTATCAAGGTTATCTGACCTGTAACAAGAAATCATACCTGAAATATTGTTTTGTTTAATTCTTCTAGCTTGGTAATCCATTTTTAGTTTATAGATTTATCATTAAACAAGAGCTGTGTTTGTGAAACACAATGCCTCCTACTGCGCTTTGAAGCCGCATGGCAGCTATTTTAGAAACAAGGTTATATTTTGAATGTAAAGGTCACAGTGACCTTGACCTTTCACCTAGTGACCTAAAACCATTTTTGATTGTAGATCTCAATGAGATGCATGCACATGTGAAGTTTAAAGAACATAGACCCAAGAGTTTTCATTTAATGAGCTAGCTTAAAGTTTTGGGACAGACACACACATACGATGACAGACAGACAGGCCAAAAACAATATAACCCTGATCATTCGATCTGGGGACATAAAATAATTAATGTAAACATAATTATATAAGTATAAACAAATAAGAAAATGTGGTAGTTGTAATATCTGTTGAAAACATTACAAAACTTAGATATTTTAACACACTGCATCAGCACTAGTAATTTGTTAATTACAGTCATGGCTTTACAAATCCAAGAGACAGTTCAGCAACAACCAAGAAACTCTTTCACCCTTACCTGTGCCATTAAGATATGCTCTCCGTATGGCCCTAACTTCATCATCAGTCCAATAGACGTATCCCTCAACGGGGTCAAAATCAATGGCGATGGAATGCTTGATGTTATCCAACTGCAGGACGATGTCTGTGAAGTCTGGCATGTCCAGCGAGATCACACGAATGTCCGTACGTCGGGCCAATAGCAACATCTGCTGGGCACCTACATTACAGCAAACATTATTGACAGGGGTACATGCTCAGTATAACCAGGAGAAAAAATATGTTTAGTTGGGAACTTTAAAACTACAACAATACTGGAACTTGTAATACACACAATAAAAGAAGTCACCCCCAACGTGTGGTATATTTTTGTATCCTAGGTGCATGATTTGAATAATATTGGTAGAGGGCCACTAAGCAAAATGTAATGCCAAACACCACACCTCTAGTTCTTGTGATTTCAGATCAGATTTTATAAGTTTTCAATGTATGCATAAAAGGAAACAAGATGCGTTTGTGAAACACAATGTCCCCCTATATGATGTTTGACCTTGAAGGATGACCTTGACCTTGTGAAGGATGACCTTGACCTTGACCTTTCACCACTCAAAATGTGCAGCTCCATGAGATACACATGCATGCCAAATATCAAGTTGCTATCTTCAATATTGCAAAAGAATTCATAAAATAAGCAATTTGGGCCACATAAATTTGACCTCTGACCTTGAAGGATGACCTTAACCTTGACCTTTCACCACTCAAAATGTGCAGCTCCATGAGATGCACATGCATGCCAAATATCAAGTTGCTTTCTTCAATATTGCAAACGTATTTATAAAATAAGCGATTTGGGCCACATATATTTGACCTCTGACCTTGAAGGATGACCTTGATCTTGACCTTTCACCACTCAAAATGTGCAGCTCCATGAGATACACATGCATGCCAAATATCAAGATGCTATCTTCAGTATTGCAAAAGTATTCATAAAATGAGCGATTTTGGCCACATATATTTGACCTCTGACCTTGAAGGATGACCTTGACCTTGACCTTTCACCACTCAAAATGTGCAGCTTCAAACGCAAACAGACAGACAGGCCAATGGACCAACAGACCGACAGGGCAAAAACAATATGTCCCCCACTACTATATGCGAGTGAAGTTGACGGTCGGGTGAGAAAAGTTTGTTAAATACTTGACCGACTGGGCGAGTGCTGTTTTTCAAGTTGAGAAATATAAATTCAGTTCCAGAACTCCTGCCACATAGACAAAATTGCGAACAATTTTTCAAATGAACAAAAAATAGGTTTAGTACACAAAGAAACTGTACTTACGTTTTGACAATGAAAAATTACGTAACGGGCACAATAAAAATAATTCTCGAATCAGCTGCGCTCTTTTCCTAGGTGTCAGTGCTCTTAGCTTATCGATTAAAAGTTAAAAAAAAAACAGTTAAATATATTGGTCATTCCGTGAAGAATAAAATTTCATTTTAATGTAAATATCAATAAAAAAATAATACATAACTGGTTTATTATAATTCTTCTTATATTTAATTAAAAATAAACACAAACAATAATTATTAATAAACAGAATAATTTGTGATCAAAAGCCTTAGTAAAAATTTACCAAATTGTAACCATTTGTCAATCAAGCATGTGTTTCAGTAAAAGTTTGTCTGAAATATTAAAACTCGGCATGGAAAAAGGTTCTATTTTAAAATATCTGCAAGGTGGTGGAGACAGGGAACAGAAAGAAAGGTCATCAAAAAGAGAAGCGAAAAGTATTGAGAAAAGGAAACAGGTGCAGAAATCGTAAGGAAAGCAAATAAAATCCATCAGATAATGTAGTTAATTTGTTTGCAGTTTAGTGTCACTATGTTACGTAGGTTAAAAAGGTTCTGGTTGATCATAACTATATTAAAACTATAGATAAATATTTTTTAAATGCAAGGCCAGTAAATTAAAGTGAAGGGCCAGTGGATTGTCAGGCCTACTCGCCCTGCAGGGGGAGTGGCTCTGGAAAAATTCTTCAAGGTCTGTAGTGTGTTCATTTTATTTTTTTTTCCTTGTTACAACTGTTGTAGAGGCAATTATTTCTTTGCCTGCATGACCCTAACATAATAGTGTTAACTAGGATCTTTTAATGATGATGTATTGAACTAAAATCAATGTATTTGTCCCAGCAGAAACATCATCATTTTAATGGTTTTCTTTTTCTTTTGTTCAGCATCTTTTTTATTTACGTTTTAAGCACTATTTCACTTTCCAGTCATCAACCTCGTACAGCTTAGTACAGGTTGCAACAGTTTAACCCTTTGCATGCTGGGAAATTTGTCGTCTGCTAAAATGTTGTCTGCTGAATTTCTAAAATTAGCATTTTCTTTGATTTTTTTCAAAGATTACTATCAGAATAGCAAGCAGTTTGGATCCTGATGAGACGCCACGTTCTGTGTCGTTTCATCTGGAACCAAACTGTTTGCAAAGGCCTCCAAAATTCGGTTCCAGCACTGAAAGAGTTAAAATTTCAGAGATAATACTTTAACAAATACATATTTATTGCTATCAGAAATATGTATTTGCATTAAAAATACATTAAATTATGAAGATAAAAGCAGTAAAATTATTGTGTAACTTATATGCAAGCCAACCAGCAAAATCAATGCAAGCATGTAGCATTTTAATCTGCAACACATGCTGAACTCTTCCCCAGAATTGTTCAGAAGATAATAAAACAGATTATTTGCAACAATGATGAGCAATATTTACCAGATTATATGCAACGATGAATAAAACTTTCAATTGTATTGTAAGTACTAATAAACACAATGAAGGTCATATGAGAAAAAAAAATGATAAGAAAATAAACGGACCAATAAAGTTCACTCAAATAAAAAACTATGAAAAACAAGATGTGTTTGTGAAACACTATGTCCCCATATATTTGACCTTGAAGGATGACCTTGACCTTTCTTCACTCAACATGTGCAGCTCCATGAGATACACATGCATACCAAATATCAAGTTGCTATCTTCAATATTGCAAAAGTGTACATAAATGAGCGATTTCGACCCATATATTAGACCTTTGACCTTGAAGGATTACCTTGACCTTTCACAACTCAAAATGTGCAGCTCCATGAGATACACATGCATGCCAAATATGAAGTTGCTATCTTAAATATTGCAAAAGTTATGGCAAATGTTAAAGTTGGTGCAAACAAACAAACACACACAAACAAAGACACAAACCAACAGACAGGGCAAAAACAATATGTCCCCACTATAGTGGTGGGAAACAATATGTCCCCCACTATAGCGGGGACATAAAAAAAAAATAATGTTAATATAAGAAGTTAAAACTAATCAGACTGATAAGAACATTTATTAAAACAAGAGATGTGTTTGTCAGAAACACAATGCCCCCTATTGCGCCGTTTTGAAGCCATACATTTGACCTTTGACCTTGAAGGATGAGCTTGACCTTGACCTATCACCACTCAAAACGTACAGCTCCATGAGATACACATGCATGCCAAATATCAAGTTGCTATCTCTAATATTAACTAGAGAGCGGACACTATACTAAATCCTTGAAATGCTCTTAGTGACCCCTTGACCTAGTTTTTGACCCGGAATGACCCATATTCGAACTTGACCTAGATATTGTCTTGATGCAACTTCTGACCAAGTTTGGTAAAGATCCGATGAGAACTACTTCAATTAGAGAGCGGACACCATGCTCAATCCTTGAAATGCACTAAGTGACCCCATGACCTAGTTTTTGACCCGCCACGACCCACACTCAAACTTGACCTAGATATTGTCTAGATACAAATTCTGACCAAGTTTGGTAAAGATCGGATGAAAACTATTTGAAATAGAGAGCGGACACGAAAAGTGTGACAGACTGACAGACAGACTGACGGACAGTGCGAAAACTATTTACCCCCTTTTCTTCCAAAGGGGGCATAAAAACAAACATTTATGGGCGCTGTTTTCAGTTGTTGTTTTATGTAGATGTTTGTATAAAAATAAAAATAAATCTTAAATGTGCTAATATGGTAGGTTACTTATGATTCATGACTGTGCAAACAATACATTCTGGCATGAAAACCACCACAAGTGCACATGAACAGCAGTATAGATGTGGTACAAGCTTGTTTACTACTGGTATTTATTTATGAGGCAATCTCACAGGGTTGCCTGGTAACAGAAAGCCTAGAGTGATGTTTTCTGTCAGATACAAGTATTGTCATCATTCATTCATATTATGCCAAGTGCACCTGATACCAAGGTATTGTAGAGCTGCCAGCAAGCTACAAAAACTAACAATGACAAATGAATAATTCAATTCAGTTCATTGATGCTTTCTTGTCTGTTTTTCAACATTAATTTTAATTCATGACACTTTTTTTGTGAGAAACAAAAACATGATTTCTAATGACTTAGCTTAGAACAATGTGGCAAGAAATAAATAGTTTTACATCACCATTCAAAATCCTTCATAAAGATTAATTGGTTAATTAAAACCGTCTGGTCTGATTCAAATCAGTTTGTGGTGTGTGCCAGAATATGATAATAAGTTTTTCATACAATATCAAGAAACTATTTTTCACCATCATGTACATTAAGCTGGCGTATAGAAATAACAAGGGCTGTTTGTAAAACATGCATGCCCCCCATATGGGCTGTCAGTTGTAGTTGCAGCCATTGTGTGAATACGTTTTTTGTCACTGTGACCATGACCTTTGACCAAGTGACCTGAAAATTGATAGTGGTCATCTGCCAGTCATGATCAATGTACCTATAAAGTTTCATGATCCTATGCCTAATTATTCTTGAGTTATCATCCGGAAACCATTTTACTGTTTCGAGTCATTGTGATCTTGACCTTTGACCTAGTGACCTGAAAATCCATATGGGTCATCTGCCAGTCATAATCAATGTACCTATGAAGTTTCATTATCCCAGGCGTAAACATTCTTGAGCTATCATCCGGAAACCATTTTACTATTTCGAGTCACTATGACCTTGACCTTAAACCTAGTGACCTGAAAATCAATAGGGGTCATCTGCCAGTCATGATCAATGTACCTATGAAGTTTCATGATCCTAGGCGTAAGCATTCTTGAGTTATCATCCGGAAACCATTTTACTGTTTCGAGTCACTGTGACCTTGACCTTTGACCTAGTGACCTGAAAATCAGTAGGGGTCATCTGCCAGTATTGATCAATGTACCTATGACGTTTCATGATCCTAGGCCTAAGCATTCTTGAGTTTTCATCCGGAAACCTTTTTACTATTTCGAGTCACTGTGACCTTGACCTTTAACCTATTGACCTGAAAATCAATAGGAGTCATCTGCCAGTCATGATCAATATACCTATGAAGTTTCATGATTCTAGGCCTAAGCGTTCTTGAGTTATCACCCGGAAACCATCTGGTGGACAGACTGACAGACTGACGGACCGACAGACCGACGGACCGACCGACATGTGGGGGGCATAAATATACTAGACATCCCTAATTTTGGAAATAAATTGATCCAATTTAGAAGAATGGGAGAGTCCACTTGGCATAAATGGGTTAATCATCAGTTTTTGTTTTCTTAAAGGCATTGATAAGGCTGACTTCCCTGCTTAATTTGTGTGTAGTTCTTATAAGGTTGACTAATTTCAAGTTAAACAAAACGTTTGCCGTTAAAGTTTATAGAAAATTAATTAAGAAATGGCATGATCAAACCAAATCAATGCACTTTCCTTCATTTGGGACTTTTTTCATACAGCGATTTGCTACTTACCATCAGCACAAGTCTTGCCATCCTCCAGGAGTCGTACCCCTGTAGGACATGCGCACTGGTGACCAGCCTGGAGGGCGCTCAGCGGAACTGGTGACAGCAGGCACAGGTGTGAACAGCCTCCATTGTTGGACCCACACGGGTTGATTCCTGAAAGTTAACAAGACATTCCATAACCGCATTAAAACATGAAGTTACTGAATTATGTTTACAATGTCATAATTTAACAACAAACACCAAGGAAATATTGAACATCATTAATTTAAAATTAAGGCACACTGTACTTAAATGCCCTGAGGAAAATCCTGTAATATGATGACAGTAACACATAGGTCGAACAGGCACCGATTAATCATTATACATTCAAAACTGACCTAACGGTCACTTGAGAATAACAGTCAATTGCAGACAACAGTCAGTCTGGATTCCTCCCGACGAAAATCACTCTATATTACACTTGAGAATAACCATCAACTGCCAACGGCCAGTACATTTCACTCCAAAAGTCATTTTTGAACTGAAAACAACGGTCACGCATCAGTCGTTTCGAGTCGCAAACCGTAAAAACACAAAGCATCAATTTACGGAGAGGCTTCCCGTGCCACAACGAAAGCGAAAGTAGGCATTTTTAAGTAAAATTGATGAAAATTACTATATAGCATACATTGAATGTAAAGATTTGATCATACAGATGATATCAATGACACTAGATATTTGACATATTAGGGAGAAGCTATGTTAAAAAGTCATCAAAGTGGCATGTATGCACGATTGTTCCACCAACCTCGTCGTCATTCTATCTTCGATAGAGGTTGTGATATGTGTTTGGACCTGCGGAATACTGTGAACATTTAGCTGGATATATGCTTCAACTCATGGACCTCCTCTTTTTATGCACAAATTGTTTGTGGGTTTTAATTCTTTTATTTTTCTTACCTGTTTTGTGAATGTCGATCATCCATTTTCTTGTATATAACAGAGAGGCAGCCGAGAATGAACAGAGAGGCAGCATTTTGACAGAGAGGCCACTGATATGCATATACACCGTGCATTTGTGCAACTATTTTGTGGGTTAAAAATCTAATAGCGGTAACTACATTTTGATATTATAAAGGCCACCCCCTGCTAGAAAACAAATAATAGGACGCTGAAAAGGTTTGTTTTCCAGGGATAATTATAGGGTGAGGGGGGTATCTTCAAAATACAAGAGGGCCTGAAAGGCCCAAAGTCGCTCACCTGAGATAAAAAGAAATGACCTGTTCTTTGCAGCCCAAGATATCAATGAAACACAATAATGTTCTAACCAAGTTTCATGAAGAATGAACAACAAATGGCCCCCTGGTGGCCATGTTTTTTTAACAGACCTTAACCATTTTTGAACTCTTCCAAGATATGTCAAAATTTCATGAAGATAATGTGTCTTCTAGACTGTTCACATGTTTTCACTTTATACATATAAAGAAAACTGCCCCACCACCTGGTGCCCATGTTTTTCCACTTATCACGACCATTTTCAAACTCGTCCAAGAAATCCACATAGCTAATGTTTTGACAAAATTTCATGATGATTAGGCAAGAAATGTGACTTCTAGAGTGTTCACAAGCTTTTTTACTATATAAATATAAGGAAAAAGACCCCCCCCTGGCGGCCATGTTTTTTTACCGATCCAAACCATTTTTGAATTCAACTGTCTTATCCAGGTGTGGTATTGTGGTCTCGTTTGCTTACGCAAGTGAACCGGTCACGGGATGGTTACGGGTTATGTTACTTTGTGAGCACTTATGTAATGCGGAAATATTCATTCGACAAACGCTTATATCCGGTCAGGATGACACCGCTGATTGGTTGTAATTCAATTAACTTAAGGTATTGCCGTTTACTTAAATATAATTTTATAAACATATTATTCAACAGTAGGCTGTTTTACACTAAACAATTTAGAAATATGAAAATGTATTGATTTTATATTTCATTTCATTAATATTGTGTATCATTCATTACCGTTTTATTTTCAATTTTCTGACATCGTTTTAATACATTAAGCCTGAAAATGATTGAATCTTGACTTTGAAGGTTATTCTGATTCTGATTTCTATCTCCAGAAACTTATAATTGAAATTATTTCTTTATTGTTTTCATAGAGTATCCATTTGATATGTGTTAACTTATCTTAAATATGATTATATAAAGTGAATTATTATGGAATCTTGTTTTGATATGAAGTTCCCATTTTAATTACATATTTTTTGTTAATTGTTAAAAACATGCATTTAATAATCCTTTTGTGAAATAAAATATATCGAACACTTTAACTAGCTTGTATTACTGACCACTGATATTAACATCTGGCATAGAGCACAGTGAGAGGGTAATTAAGTACCTAGGAATCATGATTCTGTCAGTCTGTGGTCATTATCAATTTGTTCAGGGCAATTCATGCTGGTTTTCTAACTGTATCAGACCTGGCTAAGAAAGATGAGGGGTAAAAAGTTACACACTGCAATGATTAATATCTGCAATGAATTTCTCAAAGATGGCTTATCAGTAATAGTTCCCATTATAGATTAATTTGCTACAAAATGATTACAAATGTGACAAAACAATAAGTACAGATTTACACAAGAAATTACAACTTAGCCAAAAATGTCATTATACTAGAAAAAATATGCATTTTGAAGTATTTACCCTTTAAGTGTTTTGAAACCAAGGGGTCTAACAAATTCTAGAGCAGAAGTAACAAGAAATATCTTTAAAAAAGATATACGCCGTTGATTGTGGTCGATGTTTATGAACGATCAAAAGTTATCTCTATGAGATAAAAAGTAGCGGATGCCTTTTTTGTGCTCAGTTCTTAGCTACATCATACAATGTAAGCAAATCAATAACGGGGTGTTGCGCCAGATTTCGTGGCTTATTTTGCTTTATGTGATATTATTACTCAGATATCTATATTTACAGAATAGAAAAACACAAGAAACATGAAAATAAACGAGTGCATATAGGTCAGCCGGCAATACTCGAATCTTATTTAATTGCATAATTATAGTATAGCGAATTATTGTGCTCATGCTTAATAAACTGGTCTAAATGGATAAATATTTCTAATTAATTTTATAAAAATTGGTCCTTATCATGCAAATGTTGAAACCATATCAAAAATCGATGATTGACATACCACAATAATATCGCCGAATATCTTTATTTAGTATCTTTCTGATCAAAACGGACTTCAAGTGCACAAAGTTTACGAGACGGCGTTTATATAAAGATTTCTGCAACTGGCCGCAAACTGACCTTGATACCTTGCGGATTGGAATGCAATGCATTACAGTCACTACGTTATTGTCAGTAAGACAGGTGCAACACAATGATCGCAACCCCTTCTGCGAACTCCGGTGATGAACTGTATATAAACTCTGACTTTCACAAATGGCCGCGCATTGACCCGAACCTCGCGGGTTGAAATGCAATGCAAGTAAGTACTAAATATGACAACATAGCCTTTAGTATAAACGCTTTTGCGCTGGTAATTCTCTGAAAATAAAAGGTGAACGCACAAACTGTATTTATGTCGAAAATTGATTGTAAAACTGTTCTATCTATTAAGCCTTTTAATTAGAGATAAAATTGTTTCATGCAGTAAAACAGTGTTACAAAGACGCGGATATGTTTCCAATGTTCTGGTGTTATACTCAAATCAGCCAATGGAATAAATGAAGTGTATTCATTCGTACCTAGCCGCGGGAAATTTTATTTGAGTATTATTGGACACTTACAAAGTTCAAGTCAGGGTGAAAAGCTGGCTTAATACAGCTTACGCCGAAAAATAGATTGGGAAACTAGACTCAGCAGGTTAAACAAGGGAGATAGATACTGCAAAATTGTGTACATGATGTCTTTCTTTCAGCTATCTCTTAGTTGATAGGCTTACCATAAGTAATAATGACTAAAACAGTTATGTTAATTATGAAAATTCTGTGTTATGAAAAATTAAATAATACAGTTAATGGTACATAATAATGACACAATAAAACCAAACTTTACTACACAGGAAACAACTGTTCTGACCAAAGTTCATTAAGATTGGGCAACTGAATTAAATAAATAATTTTAAAGAGGTTATGAATTAATGGTGTTATTTAATTCTAAGAATCTATATAGATTAATATGCAAAATAGGAAGGATATTAACTTAACATTGTCTTCATTATAAGAATACATTAAAGCAGCACTTTATAACATAACTAGAGTGTTAATAAGGTTTTACTTTAGTCATATATGAAAAAATGCCCCGCCCCCTAGTGGCCATGTTTTTCAACCAACCACTCGTCCAAGATATCATTGGGATGATTGTTCTGACCAAGTTTCAAGAAGATCGGACAATAAATGTGGCCTCTAGAGAGTGAACAAGGCAAATGTTGACGTCACACAACGGACGACGGACAACGGACGACAGACAAAAGGCGATCACAAAAGCTCACCATGAGCACAACCCATGAGCACGTTGTGCTCAGGTGAGCTAAAAATATGTCAGGGTATGTTACACGTTTAAAGTAATTATCACTAATTAAATGACTGCTTATTAGTACATTGTACTTACAACCTTGAGTATGGTTACATTAAGATTGTTGCGAGTGAGAATGATTTTGATTGATGTGGTTTTATTTATTTTTGGGGGGGCGGGGGATTCTTGGGTGGGGTGGTTGGACGGTATTTCAAAAATAAAATAATAAAAATAAATATTTGTGTTTTTTAACCATGTTTGAAAAAAACAAGAGATGTGTTCGTCAGAAACACAATGCCCCCTATTGCGCCGCTTTATTTTTTTTTATTAACCTTTGACCTTCAAGGATGACCTTGACCTTGAACTTCCACCACTCAAAATGCGCAGATTTATGAGAATGCCGCTTTGAAATAAAAAAAAAAGACCTTTGACCTTGAAGGATGACCTTGACCTTGAAGGATGACCTTGATCTTGAACTTCCACCACTCAAAATGTGCAGCTTCATGATAACGCCGCTTTGAAATTATTATTTTTTACCTTTGATCTTGAAGGATGACCTTGACCTTTTAAAATGACCTTGACCTTGAACTTCCACCACTCAAAATGTGCAGCTTTATGAGAATGCCTCTTTGAAATTTTGTTGTTTTTTTTTACTTTGACCTTCAAGGATGACCTTGACCTTGAAATTCCACCACTCAAAATGTGCAGCTTTATGAAAACGCCACTTTGAAAAAAAATTATTATTTTTACCTTGAAGATTGACCTTGACCTTGAACTTTCACCACTCAAAATGTGCAGCTTCATGATAACGCCGCTTTGAATTATTATTTTTTCTTTGACCTTTGACCTTGAAGGATGACCATGACCTTGAAGAATGACCTTGACCTTGCACTTCCACCACTCAAAACGTGCAGCTTCATGAAAACGCCGCTTTGAAATAAATATAAAAAATGACCTTTGACCTTGAAGGATGACCTTGAAGGATGACCTTGACCTTGAACTTCCACCACTCAAAGTGTGCAGCTTCATGAGAATGCCGCTTTGAATTTATTTTTATTTTTGACCTTAAAGGATGACCTTGACCTTGAACTTCCACCACTCAAAATGTGCAGCTTCATGAGATACACATGCATGCCAAATATCAAGTTGCTTTCTTCAATATTAAAAAAGTTATGGCCAATGTTTAAGTTTTCGGATGGACAGACGCCATATATTTGACATTTGACCTTGAAGGATGACCTTGACCTTCATCTTTCACCACTCAAAATGTTCAGCTCCATGAGATACACATGCATGCCAAATATCAAGTTGCTATCTTCAAATATTGAAAAAGTTATGGCCAATGTTAAAAGTTTTCGGAAGGACAGACGCCATAAATTTGACATTTGACATTGAAAGATGACCTTGACCATTCACCACAGGGGAAGGGGGTGGGGGATGGGGGGGGGATGGTTTGGGTGGAGTCTATTGTGGTATGTCAGGTAAGAGTTGTTTTGTCAAAGTATCAATCAAACCTAATCATAAATAAAGAAGTTATGGCAATTTTAGCAAAATTTAATAATTTGACCTTGAGAGTCAAGGTCATTCAAAGGTCAAGGTAAAACTCAACTTGCCAGGTACAGTACCCTCATGATAGCATGAAAGTATTTGAAGTTTGAAAGCAATAGCCTTGATACTTTAGAAGTAAAGTGGATCTAAACGCAAAATGTAACCATATATTCAAAGTTACTAAGTCATAAAAGGGCCATAATTCCGTAAAAATGACAACCAGAGTTATGCAACTTGTCCTTTACTGTCCCCTTATGATAGTTTGCGAGTTTTCCAAGTATGAAAGCAATATCCATGATACTTTAGGGGTATAATGGACCAAAACACAAAACTTTACCAAGTATAAAGGGCCCATAATTCCGTCAAAATGCCAGTCAGAGTTACATAACTTTGCCAGCACAGTCCCCTTACGATAGTTAGTAAGTGTTGCAAGTATGAAAGCAATAGCTTTGATACTTTAGGAAAAAAGTGGACCTAAACACAAAACTTAATCAAATTTTCAATTTTCTAAGTATAAAAAGGGCAAATCATTCTGTCAAAATGCCAGTCAGAGTTACATAACTTTGCCTGCACAGTCCCCTTATGATAGTTAGCAAGTGTTGCAAGTATGAAAGCAATAGCTTTGATACTTAAGGAATAAAATGGACCTAAACACAAAACTTAACCAAAATTTTCAATTTTCTAAGCATAAAATGGGCACATAATTCTGTCAAAATGCAAGCCAGAGTTATCTAACTTTGCCTGCCCAGTCCCCTCATGATAGTAATTAAGTTTACCAAGTTTGAATGCAATAGCATTGATACTTTATGAGAAAAGTGGACCTAAACGCAAAACTTAACCGGACGCCGACGCCAAGGTGATGACAATAGCTCATAATTTTTTTTCAAAAAATAGATGAGCTAAAAACTACTTGTCAATGGACAACCATTTAGGAAATTTAACTTGTCCATTGCTGAACTACACTTGTCCGTTAAATTTAAATGTTTATATAAATTATAAACGCATTTTTTAATTAATGTAAAATATTGTGGAAATAATCATTAATAATGAGTATATTTTGCTTGTTTCAGTTACATTTTTGTATTTCCATGGTATAAATGTACATTCTTTATAGCAGTACATGTATATTATAAACAATATAAACACTTAACATATTTTACATGTAGCAATTTGATCATCATCAACTCGTAACCATGGAAAATCCTTTAGCCTAGTTTCTTGAAAAGTTCTGGTGCGTTTATTTAAATAATATTTTTTTATCATAATCTTTCTTATTTTTTGGGGGCGGTGGGGTGGGGTGGACTGCTTAAAGCTTTGGGTTTCTGCTCCATTGAAGTTGAAGATTTAAAAATGATCATCTTAGTTCGATAGTTGTATTTTGCTGATTGTAAAAATACAGAAACCTGTCATTACACTGTCTAACAGATTGTTGAAAATGCGTTAGGCGATTAACTCCAAGGTTTAGTTTGATTGCTCCGCAAATAGCAGGGACAATGTTATCGCGTGTCAACATCTTCCTTTGTAAAAGTTAATTACGGCTTCCCGATTTAAAAAAGGTTGTCCACGGACAACTTAATAGTAAAACAAGGGCTGTTTGTAAAACATGCATGCCCCCCTATATGGGCTATAAGTTGTAGTAGCAGCCATTGTGTGAATTCGTTTTTTGTCACTGTGAACGGTGGTGGTGGTGGTGGTGGTGTGGGTGGGGTGGGGTGGGTGGGGTGGGGTGGGTGGGTGGTGGTGGTGGTGTAGTAGTATTAGTAGTAGTATTAGTAGTATTAGTAGTATTTGTAGTATTGGTAGTAGTAGTAGTAGTAGTAGTAGTAGAAGTAGTAGTAGTAGTAGTAGTAGTAGTAGTAGTAGTAGTAGTAGTAGGAGTAGTAGTAGTAGTAATAGTAGTAGTAGTAGTAGTAGAAGTAGAAGTAGTAGTAGTAGAAGTAGCAGTAGTAGCAGCAGCAGTAGCAGCAGCTGCAGCAGCAGCACCAGCAGCAGCAGCAGTAGTAGTAGTAGTAGTAGTAGTAGTAGTAGTAGTAGTAGTAGTAGTAGTAGTAGTAGTAGTAGTAGTATGCATTACAAAAATGCAGTTAGCCTTACATTTGGTAAAATTTAAATATATTACAAGGGAGGCAAATGCTGTAACAATAAATTTAAACTTATTGCATTTGTTTCCCCTGTATATAAGAGTGTATTACCTCCCCTGTCCTGCTTATATTTATATAAATCAACAAAATTAAACATTAACACAATATTGAATATACAAAATATACAAAAAATCTCATATTCTGATAATATTTTTACTTATCCACTGTATTTTACTAAAAGGATGATGTTTCATTGGACTGATAATTATAGATTTAGGATTACAGACCAGTTGCTTCAGTAATATTGTTCAGAGTGTGCCCTGTTGGCCGCGTATGCATTCTTGAGTTATCATTCAAAAACCATTTCACTATTTCGAGTCACTGTGACCTTGACCTTTGACCTAGTGACCTCAAAATCAATAGGGGTCATCTGCGAGTCATGATCAATGTACCTATGAAGTTTCATGATCCTAGGCCCAAGCGTTCTTGAGTTATCGTATGACAACCACCTGGTGGACGGACCGACCGACAGACCGACATGAGCAAAGCAATATACCCCCTCTTCTTCAAAGGAGGGCATAAATATTAGTTGCCCAGACTAGCAAATGTTGTACTCGGGCAACTCGGACATTTGATTTCAACACCCCTGGATGTAGTTTAAAAATATGAAATTTAATCAATTTATAAGATATTATTCTGTTATATTCAATATAAGTTATTTATTTTATTATGCCAAGTTATTGGCAATGATCCTTTGTTTTTTACTGCGTGCAAACGACTGTGTGGGGAAACAATGTAGCAATACTACCTACTGACCAACCATCTAAAAGGTGGAGATCTGAAAACAGCTGTCACTTGTGGAGAACAGCCACATTGGCCATTTCCCTTGACTGACTGCTGTTCTCAATTTTGACTGTACATGCTTTTGAGTGTCAAATTTCGAGCAAGAACAAGATGTGTTTGTGAAACACAATGTCCCCCTATATGATGTTTGACCTTGAAGGATGGCCTTGACATTGACCCTTCACCACTCAAAATGTGCAGCTCCTTGAGATACACACGCATTTCAAATATAAAATTGCTAGCTTCAATATTGCAGAAGTGACATTACATGAGCAATTTTGACCCATATATTTGACCTTGAAGGATGACCTTGACCTTTCACCACTCAAAATGTGCAGCTCCATGAGTTACACATGCATGCCAAATATCAAGTTGCTACCTTCAATATTGCAAAAGTATTCATAAAATAAGCGATTTGGGCCACATATATTTGACCTCTGACCTTGAAGGATGACCTTGACCTTGACCTTAACCACTCAAAATGTGCAGCTCCATGAGATACACAGGCATGCCAAATATGAAGTTGCTATCTTCAATATTGCAAAAGAATTCATAAAATGAGCGATTTTGGCCACATATATTTGACCTCTGACCTTGAAGGATGACCTTGACCTTTCACCACTCAAAATGTGCAGCTTCATGAGATACACATGTATGCCAAATATGAAGTTGCTATCTTCAATATAGCAAAAGTTATTGCAAAATGTTAAAGTTGGTGCAAACCAACAGACCAACCAACCAACCAACAGACCAACCAACCAACAGACAGGGCAAAAACAATATGTCCCCCACTACTATAGTGGGGGACATAAAAACGAATATATTAATTAATGAAATAATTGTAATGCCCTGGTCCCAGCATAACTCATAACTGGTCCTGAATATGAAAACCTCACAGTTAAGGTTGCATATTACTAATATTTTCTGGGATAAAATGGTATATATTCGTGTCTTAGCCGAACTACAGTCTGATCATATCACCTGAATTCAACATGCTTGACATTGTCTGAATTCCACCATACCTGATCACTCACAATGTTACTGGTTTACATCTTCTTAACATAGAGAAAATACATTTAAATGAATAAACTGACCATATTTTTCACATGATTGTTAAAACAAATATGTTTCAGAAAATCTTCATGGTGTATATTTTTTTAATATTTTTTTGTGTCTTCCAATAAATGTCTTTTCTTAACATTTACATTACAACAAAACAATAACTATCAAACAACCAAAATTCCTACATGTAATATTTCCATTCTTGAAAGAAAAAAAAGAAATTTTCAAAACACATGATCCCTGTATCAAATAATTTAAATTTAGAATTTAGTTAAATTAAATGACAACACTGAAAGGTTATGAAGTTCTTTTCAAAATGTAACATATTGATTTCTATAACAAACTGGACATAAATGTGTCTCATAATGGGAAAATGAAGCCTACTGCATGTGCATAAATGTGGCTCATAATGGGAAAATGAAGCCTACTGCATGTGCATAAATGTGCCTCATAATGGGAAAATGAAGCCTACTGCATGTGCATAAATGTGGCTCATAATGGGAAAATGAAGCCTACTGCATGTGCATAAATGTGCCTCATAATGGGAAAATGAAGCCTACTGCATGTGCATAAATGTGCCTCATAATGGGAAAATGAAGCCTACTGCATGTGCATAAATGTGCCTCATAATGGGAAAATAAAGCCTACTGCATGTGCATAAATGTGCCTCATAATGGGAAAATGAAGTCTACTGCATGTGCATAAATGTGCCTCATAATGGGAAAATGAAGCCTACTGCATGTGCATAAATGTGTCTCATAATGGGAAAATGAAGCCAACTGCATGTGCATAAATGTGCCTCATAATGGGAAAATGAAGCCTACTGCATGTGCATAAATGTGTCTCATAATGGGAAAATGAAGCCTACTGCATGTGCATAAATGTGCCTCATAATGGGAAAATAAAGCCTACTGCATGTGCATAAATGTGCCTCATAATGGGAAAATGAAGCCTACTGCATGTGCATAAATGTGCCTCATAATGGGAAAATAAAGCCTACTGCATGTGCATAAATGTGCCTTATAATGGGAAAATGAAGCTAACTGCATGTGCATAAATGTGCCTCATAATGGGAAAATGAAGCCAACTGCATGTGCATAAATGTGCCTCATAATGGGAAAATGAAGCCTACTGCATGTGCATAAATGTGCACAGGCTAATCAGGGATAACAAGTTGAATTTTTAGTTTAAAAAAAGTATCTTTAAGAAGAAAATCAAGTCAAAGCAGAAAGTGAAGGCCCACATTTGCCAGTTCAGACTTGACAGGCGTATCTAGGACAACACTTTAAGCGCATGCATTAAGTCCTGTTTTACCAGAGCACAGCTCAAACACATGTAATTTGTGCTTATTCTGAATTATATTACTGTGATAAGCAATGCACAAATGCACAGAACATGATAACTATACGATTTCATAGCCTCATAAAACGATCAATGCTCCAATATACCAGATACATTTATGTTATGATTATCAACCTAAATCAATCTTCTATCTTGAATAATCACAGGTACACGTACATTTTCCAAAACATAAAGCAAAACTTCATCCAAACAAACCTTATCTGCATTAAAAGATAAACCAAAGCTGTATTGCAAACAATTTGGGAGTATATTCTCTCTATAACATTTAATACAGCTAACATTCTAACCTGGCTTTTGTCTTGCAGCATCATACACAATCACGTCCATTGGGGACTGGATTTCCGTTAAAACCCTGCGTCCTTCAATGCCAGTTTTTTTATCACATGTATGGATCGCCTTTGAAGACCAGTCAGTCCAGTAGAGGTCATTTCCAAGCATCGTTATCGCAAATGGGTGGGGCAAAGTGGGGTCATCATCTCCAGTTTTAACAGCAACAACCCTTCGGTCGCGACCTTCAAATGTGCAGGTGTGGATATAGTTCAATTTGGCATCTGCCCAGTAAATACGCCACTCTTCATAGTCAATGGTCAGTCCGTTTGGCCAGTAGATGTTTTCATCGACAATGACTGCCCTTGAATTTGGCTGACCATCCATCCCAGCACGTTCAATCTTAGGATTTTCACCCCAATCTGTCCAGAATATAAAGCTGAAAGGGAATTTTAAATAAACATCATCTACTGTATATTCTTTAAGGTTTCCTTCACGCTAAATATTTGGAACTCTGATTTAGCCAAAATAAATAATTTTAGTGACCCTTATTTTTTCTGATATACAAATTACAATTATTGCAATTAATGACTTTAAATTGTTGGCCATTATTAATAAATAAAGAATGGTGTAGATTAGTGCTTTTAAGTTGTGAACATGTATCAAGTTGCATTATCTGGATATCTGGATATTTACAATTTAAGTTCAAGAACGAACAGTCAAATTATAGTTTAAATATTTCTATGCATTAGACCACAACAAATTGAATATTTGTTCTACGGATTTTAGCCACCCAAAAATAGCGAGCAAGCGAAATAAATGAGAATATTTTTTCTTAAATACTAGTTAGTGTTATTAACATTTGTTAAAGTAAACACATTTAAAAATTAAGCAGGGATAAGCAGTCAAGATTTCAGACTTTCCATCGACTCTTCAAAATAAAAGGTGCTACATGTAGTAATTATTCCAACTTTCTTACCCATGGTAGGGGTCCAGTGCAATCGCTCGTGGCTGATCCAGATTCTGCCAGTACAAGACTTTACGATAATTTCCATCGAGGTCGCTTACTTCGATACGATTGGTCTCCGCATCAGTCCAGTAGAGTTTTTTCCCGATCCAGTCGCAGGCCAGTCCGTCCGGTGAGACGAGGCCTGTCGTGATGATGCCCTTGATGGTTGGCTGCGTGCGATTGATGACTGCGCGTTTGATCATCTCCAGGTTAATGTCTGTCCAGAACACATATCCCTCGGTGTACAGGAAGTCCACACCCAGGGCATCATCAAGGTGATTGAGGATGACGGACACATTCGCTTTGCCTGACGATGTGATGTTAATGAGTCGGATATCTTTTCGATTGGCCAAAAGTAGTTGTGGATTTCCTGAAGAAAAAATGGGTTGATGTATAGTATTGTACAATTTTACCTGTATTCTTTAATTCAGATTTGATAAATTATTATTAGTTTAGTTTAAACCTATTTATTTTAGCTTGATTGCATCGAATGCCTAGTAGGCTTATTGAAACGCTCTCGAGTCCGTTTCCTGGGCCTAGAACCAGTACTTGGTGTCTGCGGGGGAGATCTAAAGAACGCTCCCACAGTGGGGATTGAACCCTTGACCTCCCATTCACTAGGTGGACACCATATCCGTTACACCACGGCAAAATTATTATTAGAACAAAGGTTCCCATAAAAACAGTTGAATTCTTCCCAAATTCATGTCCTTCATGAAAATATAAAGTTGCATACATAAGTACATGTATCAGAGAATAATTGTGGTACATGTATATTAACAAGAGCGCCTGAAAGGCCCAAAGTCGCTCACCTGAGATTCAAAGGAACTGACCTGTTCCGTGCAGCCCAAGATGTCATTAGAACAAAATGTTCTTACCAACTTTCATGACTAGTGAACACCCTGGCAGCCACGTTTTTCAACAGACCAGAACCATTTTCATACACATCCAAGATATCATTTAAACAAATATACTGACAAAGTTTCATGAAGATTCATAAGTCCATATAAGGAAAAATGCGTGGCCCACTGATGGCCATGTTTTTCAAGCTACTGCAACTATTTTCAAACTTGTCCAAAATATCATTGGGACAAATCTTCTGACAAAGTTTCATGATAATCGTACAACAAATACGGCTTCTAGAGTGTTAACAAGGTTTAACTATAGCTATATAAGGAAAAATGCGATGCCCCCTTGGTGGCCATGTTTTTCCACCAACTGGAACCATTTTCGAACTCATCCAAGATATAATACAGACCAATCTTCTGACAAAATTTCATGAACATTGGACAATAAATGTGGCCTCTAGAGTGTTAACAAGGTTTTACTATAGCCATATAAGGAAAACTGCCCCGCCCTCTGGCAGCCGTGTTTTTTCACCGATATGGACCATTTTCGAACTTGTCTGAAATATCAATGAAACCAATGTTTTGACCAAGTTTCATGATGATTGGGCAAAAATTGTGACTTCTAGAGTGTTCACAAGGTTTCTCTATAGCCATATAAGAAATATTGCTCCGCCTCCTGGCGGCCATGTTTTTCAACGGACCAGATCCATTTTTGAACTCAACCAACATATCATTTAGACAAACTTTTGACAGTATAACATAAATATTAAGCATCAAATGTGACTTCCACAGTGTTCACAAGGTTTTTCTTTTTTTGACCTAGTGACCTAGTTTTTTACCCAGCATGACCCAGTTTCGAACTCAGTAGAGGTATCATTGGGACAAATGCTCTGACCATATTTCATGAAGATCAGACAATAAATGTGGCCTCTAGAGTGTTCACAAGGCAAAATGTTGACGACGCACGACGGACGACGCACTATGGACAAAAGGCAATCACAAAAGCTCACCATGAGCACGTTGTGCTCAGGTGAGCTAAAAAGGCCAACTGACACTATGGGGCAGCACTATTTATACCTATTGACTACATGTACCTAATCAGTAAACATTTGGTTTTTAAAAGATTAAATTATCCTTTAATTTATAAACAAAGTGTAATGCTTTAATCAATTATTAGTATAAATAGATCAAATGTGTAGAATAATTATCCAGTAAAAGATTAATACCATCTGCATCATAATAAACACACCCTTGTGCAATGCAAATTACAATGTAAGTCATAAAATATGTGCCAACATATAGAGGTGCAGAATCATCATACAATTGCACGCATTAATACAAGATGCCATGTTTGTTTTTCTGTAACACCACATCCAATTATTTTGCAGACAGAAAGAGGCAGATTTTTAAAGGGGCCTTTTAACGTTTTGGCAAATTGACAAAATTAAACAAGAGATATGTTTGTCAGAAACACAATGCCCCCTTATGCACCGCTTTTTTTTTTACCTTTGACCTTGAATGATGACCTTGACCTTTCACCACTCAAAATGTGCAGTTCCATGAGATACACATGCATGCCAAATATCAAGTTGCTATAATCAATATTGCAAAAGTTGACCAAGGTTAAAGTTTTGTGACACATACAATTACAGACACATACAATGACAGACCATACAATGACAGACACATACAATGACAGACAGGCCAAAAACAATATACCCCTGATCGACATTCGATCCGGGGGGCATAAAAATGTTGTTTCAGATTCCCAAAGTTTCGTTATAGTTATGATATTTGCGAGGAAATAGTAATACTGAGCATTTAACATGCTCTAAGATATACATTATATGCATCTTTTGACGATTTGAAAACCTGAAAATTATAAAGTGTTATAATAACTACGCGAAACGATTGAATAATTTGGAAAGTTCTGTAGTTGTCGTTATATTTTGTGAAAATACGAGTAATGCTTATATGAGGTAAAAAAATCTCATCATGAGCACGGATGGCTGAGTGGTCTAAGCTGAATACTTTTTACTCCAGGATTCCAGGGGTCAGTGGTTCGAGCCCACTTGAGGGGTACATTTTTTTCTTTTTTTAATTGTATTCTTGTTTTTTTTTACTGGAGATTTTAGGTCCAATGTTTAAATATATCAATATAAAGCATTCAATGACAAACTTCAATACATGCCAAAATCTGTGAAAAGGCCCATTTAAATACTGAATAGCGGTTAATTGTAGATGTGAACAAGGCAGCAACAGTTTCATAAGCAATAAAAATTAGTGATAAAACTATAATAAAATAATTTTTGTGTTTTACTTTTAGCACTTTGCACAGAAGCTGAGTAATTTGAGACAAACAATGACAGCCTATTTGACAATTTAGAACATTACACGCTATTCCCATCAGCTCATTTTTTGAGTGTGACTTTCATTTTTAACCAAAGTATTTAGAGTCACATAGCCGATGCAGTGATTTGTATTAAACCTTTTATTTTTTAAGAGTGACTATGAAGATCAACAGCTTACGATGCCTCAGACATCAAAGAAGGGCACAGTAGACAACAATACAAGTACACAAAAGACACCATGTAGCAGCCTTTTAGAGCAACAGTCAATATATTCTTGAGGAAATCATCTTAACATAGCATACCCTATGATGTTGTCACAGTAAGGAATCCTCATAATGCGGTTTAGATTTTTTCAAAAGACAGCAACAGGAGAATTGAGACACTTGTTGGTTACATTAAACCCTATTTAGTAACCTTACCTTCTGTATTTTACACAACCTATGAAGAGCTGCATTTTAAATGTCCAGTGTCAAAATCATTTTATAACCTGAATTTTACATATTTATAAATGGGGCCGTTTATTAGAGAGGGAGCATTTATGAGGAAAAAGGCAGTATACAAACATTTTTATTTTAAGGTTATTTTGCTAAAAAAATCTTCACCACTTCATGTCACTAGAGAAATAATACACCCAATGTCAAGGTTTTGATAAAAGAACCTTAAGCACATAACTGTTTAAACTCTATATATCTTAGCTTGAAGAGTTTAAAGTCATGAAGATAGTGAACAAGCATGTTAGGAGTCAACAGTCTTCCTTTAATAAGAAAGAACAGAGTGACTTTGCATGTCAATGCCACATTTTTTATGAGTGAACTTATTTACCTATGATTGAGTACAGCGCTGAAGTGGAGAAACAAACATGGTAAATTGGGTTTTATTTACAAACGTCAGTTTGTTTTTTAGTAGGACAACAGTGTGACACTAGATTACAGGTGTCACTTTGGAGGACTTTTTTCATTTTCTTTTTTATGTTTTAAAAATAAGACAACAATTTTTTTATATAAGAAAGGTGATAACAGAAATCCTAAACTTTGGGTGGGAAAATAGTTAAAGTAGTGGCACAATATGATATTTTGTTGAAATTATAAATTGAAGCAAAGTTTTATAGTTTATAGATCACAATAATTTGTTAAATAATTTGTTCAAGACATTTCAATTTTATACCAAATCATATTTCATTCAACAATACTTGGGATTACCAGAAATAAAAGCCTTTTATGATATTTACAAAAAAATCAACATACAATTACTGGTAAATATTAGAACATAAATTTAAATAGAGGATATTAGTTGGATTTGGTGGAATATAGATTTTAATTCACAAGTGATCATAGAAAGAGTTATTTTTACAAGTGGCGCAGCCACGAGAGAAAATATATTTTTTCTATGATCTGGAGTGAAGTAAAATTGATTTTCCTCCAAATCCAAAAAAAAAATATATATTTTATGCTTACAAATGATAACTTTTGTATTTGTGACATTCCGGACAAAATAATTCCCCGCTGGGCGCCTCCCATGTATTTTAAAAGGAAGCTCTTCGGTATGTTTTTATAAACATCTAAGCAGAGTAGTCCCCCTTTGTAAAATTTGCCTTTAATTAAGGTTACAGTGGCAGTGCTCCAGCTAGGATTTGAAAAGGGCAGGGGGCTTTTTTTTTCGCAAAAGAGCACCTTTGACACGCAGTATTTTGTCAAAAGGGCACTTTCGAGCGCGCTGGCGTTTTTAATAATTTTTAGAATATGTTATATTATTCCCATTATTATTAAACCATTATTAAACCATTCAAATATAATGTCAACAATAAGGAATAAATTAAATACAATGTAATAAGAGATTTAATAATTATCATATGTAAAAAAAAACTTAAAAAAAACAACATTATTTTATTTATATATTTTTTAAGGGCAGGGGGGCCCTTGGGAGGGCAGGGCGGAGGTTCAGAAGGGCAGGGTGGGGCACCCTTCATTATAAGGCCTAGCTGGAGCACTGCAATGGGGAAACCAAAGATATCTAAAAATAGTTCCTGTAAAACAATGAAAAATTATTGATAATTTTCACTGTTATTTTTCACCGTATGAAACAGTGCAATATCAGTTTTAATTCACTGACATTTCTCTATAAACCATCGGAAAGCATAAAATAAAAATTTCTAGTCATCTTAGACCAGCTACAAAATTATTCATTCATGAACATGTCAATTATTCTGACACCTTTTATCTACTATATTATATTACGAAAATAAGCTTCATTATTCATCATGCCATTCATGTGTCACATTCAGTACAAGCAATAG
This sequence comes from Dreissena polymorpha, assembly GCF_020536995.1. Classification (NCBI taxonomy): domain Eukaryota; kingdom Metazoa; phylum Mollusca; class Bivalvia; order Myida; family Dreissenidae; genus Dreissena; species Dreissena polymorpha. The sequence continues at coordinate 76,730,576 of NC_068355.1, read as the reverse complement.
AAAATTAATGAAGTGTATAATTACAACATTTACAAGAAGTTAATAGGATTTTAATCTCGTTATCACTAGGTAATAAACAATATCAAGAAGGTATCTTAACTGATTACTTCAGTGTTTCTCAAATTTTACATTTATAAAATGCTGCAAAAATTGTGAAGTGGTATAATGCATGAAAATCCTATATTGCAAATGAAACGATGAAACTTCCCATAAACCCAACCAAATAAAAATGTGTGCCCCACAACTAGCCTTGAAAGCTGATTACAAGGTAAATCTAGGTGACACCTGCCAAGTGCCAAGTTCTCTCCACCTTGTTAACATACAGGCAGCTGACAAGGTGAAAATAATGTACTGCTCAGTATGCCAACCAATACTTAAATCTTTAGCCTACAATCATACAGCCCCCTGCAGTAAGTAAAACATATGACACAACATATAATCCAAAAATTATCTTGACATGATGACATTAATTAATGGCATGAGCTGTTTTTGTTCAAATCTATTTGAGAGTGAAGATAACTTTTCCCTGAGAAAGTTCAATTTTGTAAGGCTTAAGCACATAGAACATAGCTTGCATAATCTTTGAGCAATCAGGCATGATTAATCTTCAGTTATGCAAACTGTAAGTCTGCACATGTAATAACTATACCCATCTACGTGAACAGAACAATTTACGCATATACATGTACATGAACAGAACAATTTAATGTTGAAACCCATTTAGAAATATATTTTACGTGGATGAAAGGAAAAGGAAAAAGAAAGAAGTTTGTGTGATTTGCCTTTTCAGTTTAAATTGTGGGGGAAAAAAACATTATAGAAATTTAATTTCATCAAAAAGCTTACAGATAAACATTAACAAGAAATATCTTTAAAAAAGATATACGGCGTTGATAGTTCAATGAATGAGATCAAGGATAGCGAATGTCTTTTTCTGTGCAGTTCCTAGCTGCATCACACGCAGTACAGGATGTTACGCGGAGTTTTCGCGGCTTATAAAGCATGTATTAAGCAAGAGCGCGATGATTCTTGATATTGTTAATAATCGAATCAAATAGCAATGCCCGACAAACCACTTAAACAGGTTTGCAGAACGCGAGTATACATATTTAAAATATGAACGGATACTTCGCGTGTGGCCGGTTGACTCATATGTTTAAATTTCACTTCCATTCTTCTTTTGGTTTTCTGTTTTGTATCTATAGGTTTATGACCAGCAATATGTAATAATGTAAGATATTTATAAAAAAAATACATTATTACGTATTGCTTGTCATAAACCTATAGTTACGAAACTCATGCTTAATACATTAGTTAATATAGTGGAATAATTCTTGTTAAATTAATTAAAAATAATATTTATCATGGCATTGTTGGAAACAAATTAAGAGTCTATTATTGACATACCATAATAATATCGCTGAATATCTTATTTTAACTTTTTGGTCTAAAGAAAATTCTAATTCACCTAATTCACGGATAGCGTCTATATCATATTATAAAGATTCTTTAACTAGCCGCGAACTCAGGTCAGCACATAAGCGTATTCGAAGACGCAGCTTTGACCTGTAAATAAACCACACACTAACCACAAACTGACCCGTGATATCTCGCGGGTTGAGATGCAATGCATTAAAGTGAGGCCACGCTTCCACTGCTCTTTATCAGGGTTGGCACCAATCGACCGCCCCCGGTTTTAACCGGCGGTTTTTACCGGTTAAAACCGCCCCGGTCAATACTCCCGATGTGGTCATTACTGGTCAATACTGGTCAATTGAACTTTACCCCCAATTTTAATTTATATTCCATGCCTAATTAAACAATATTGATAATATAAATTAAACAGACATGTTGCAAATAATGTCTTAAGCTATTAATACCCACTATTTTATACCTGTTCATGCAATTTGTAGGCCAATCTCTCAAAATTTTGCAAATAAGTCAAAGTTGGTCAATTGGATTTTTCTGGTCGATTGAACTTTTTTTCAATTCTAATGAATTATGATGCTCAGATAATTCTGTGCTTGATTCAACAAGAACCTGTAAATTACTGTGTATGCGTTGTTCCTCATACCCCACTGTCCCCACAGTCTTCTAACAGTCTTCTCACCTATACAGGTTGGGGCACCCAAAACTGATAATAGGGCCTTAAATGGCACCTTTTTGACACAATCCTTACTTGTCATGTATTCTTGCATTGATTTCTTTTAATACTTTTTAAACAAAATAGTGTAAAAAACTTTTTTTATTGATATAAGAATATAAAAGTATAATAAGAAATAATTATTAAAAGAAAAAAATAATTGAAAAGAAGAGTAGACCCACAATTGGAAAACATAATTTGTTGGCAAAATCAAGAACTTTGATTGTTTATTCATTTGAATACCAATTGAACTTTTTAATATGAAAAGGAAAAAAACCCTCTTAATACAGAAAGGAAACAAGTTAGAAGTAACTATTAAATTAATAGTAAGTACAATGTAATCTTCTTTTGTGTGAGTGATATGAAATAGCCGAAGGGCAGATTTGCTTAATTGTCAATATCAGAGACATAACACTGCATGCATTTTATTACCAACTAAGAGGCCAGATTTATAACCCTAGAATACACAAGAGTTCTGTTTGTCCATCTGCTTATCAAATAGATATATCAATAGATAAGTGAAATGCAATGGTACCTACAATAGTACTTTAGTAACAGATGTGATACACTGAGATAAAGATATTGCCTTAGTCCTTATGTATTTGAGGCTGTTTCCGTAAATAATAAAGAAGTAACTTTTTACAGCTTTAAAGATTTTTTTTACAAAAAATAACTCAGCAAAAAGTTTATCAATTACAGAATAATTATTGATTTAATATAAAATGGCTCCTTTGTAATGTTTAAATGCTACAATTTTCAATCGACCAGTATTGACCAGTAAAGACCAGTAATGACCAGTATTGACCGGTTTTAACCGGGTATTGACCGCCGGCCCGGTCAATACTCAATTGACCGGTCAATATGCCAACCCTGCTCTTTATACTTTTACATGTTAACATGTTGACAGGAATATGGAAGTCAGTACTAAATATGAGAAAATAGCCTTTAAGTATAAACGCTGTTGCCTCTGAAAATAAAAGGTGCACGCACGAACTGTATTGATGTCGAGATTGAGTGTAAAACTGTTCTATCTATTAAGTAAGTTATGCCTTTAGACAGGAAGCGGCTTTTCTTTGATTTTGCAAACTGTCAATTCACACAGATTTTCGAGATTTTTAGGGTCCTTGGTCATTTGTTTACATGTTCACTATAGAAAATCACCTGCTAACATGAAAACTTTGGATTAAATTATCAAAATAAAAACAATGTTGCAAACTGTGTTTATATTAATTGGTAAGTAAGTTAAAAGACGTTGTGTTTGTCGTAAATCAACGAGTTTTCTATACAACAACAACTACTTCTACAACCACGTCGGGATCGATCTATATATGTTGTTTTTTGTTTATTGTAAATATTATACTACATGTACATGTACATGTGTATGTACTTGTAATAAATGTAATTTTATTTGAAAATCAGGAAGTCAAACAAAATTAAATTGATTGTTATCTCGTAAAATGCGGAGTTTCCCCCGCGTTGCCAACGCCGAGGGCCGCTGCGTCGGCTTATCAGTTTTGCCGATCGTTAACAGCCGCGTCCAAAATCATGCAAACGCCGCGTCTGGCGGGATTTTCTTAATCTCCCTCCAGGTCAATCACCGCGGAGTATGGAGGGAAATTGGGGAAAACGCATGGAGTGTACTGTAAGCCCATACATCATAACAATACAATTCTCTATTTTTTATATGTTGGTCAAAAATTGAAATGTTAACATGATAAATATATATATTATGGCCATATCAGGAAAACTGCTTATCCTCATGACCAGCATAAATCAGAAGGAAATGTTCTCAGCAAGTTTCAAAGAAAGTGCAAACAAATGTGACTGCTTATGTTCTCAAAAAATTAAAGAACAAAATGTGACCAAGTGATTTAACTCATTAAACCCAGTTTTGAACTCAGCTGATATACACTGTATCATTGGGACAATGTCCAGATCCAGTTTCATGAAGCTCTGTCTAGTTGTGGAGTTCCAATTGTTTTTTACAATTTCACCCAGTTACAATCTTGGCACAGATATCATAGGGACAAATATTTCACCAAGTTATATGAAGATTGGTCAATAAATGACGCCTCTTTTAGGCTCAAACTTTTTTCTTGAAAGGGACCTTTAACAGAGTTTGTCATGTATTGAAGCTTGTCATTAAATACTTTATATTGATAAATCAAAAATGTAAACATTGGATCTAAAAAATTAAACAAATGAAAAACAAAACAAGAGATGTGTTTGTCAGAAACACAATGCCCCCTACTGCACCGCTTTGGAGCCATATAATTGACCTTTGACCTTGAAGGATGACCTTGACCTTTTACAACTCAAAATGTGCAGCTCCATGAGATTCACATGCATGCCAAATATCAAGTTCCTATCTTCAATATTGCAAAAGTAATGGGCAATGTTAAAGTTTTCAGACAGACCGACAGACTGACAGACAGACGGACAGTTCTACTGCTATATGCCTCCCTACCCGGGGCATAAAAAGTAACCCTCAACTGGGCTTGAACCAGTGACACCTGGAGTAAAAGTCTAATGCTTAGATCACTCGGCACCATGCTCATACCATGAATGATGCATTTTATACTTTATATCAGCAATCAATGTTGTTTCACACGACGACAACAACAGAACTCCAGAACTCACCAAATTATTCAATCGTTTCCTGTTGTAACGCTTTTTAATTTTCATTTTAAAAATAGTTAAAAGATGCCTATAATGGATATTTTTTAGCATTTTAAATGTTCAGTATTACCGTATTTTGTACTATTTTCCCACGTAACTAGCGCGCCCCGTGTATAGCGCGCAGGCTGTTTTTTAAATGCCATAATGGAGAACAAAATATTTCAAAACAATAAAACCATTAAATCGGACCGAAAATGGCCGCCATTTAACTTTTGCTCAATCCAATAATCCGGGTCATTGGAAAGCTTAATTAAGCATTCAAAAGAGGAAGTGTCATTATGATTAGGAGCATGGGTTGCATAGCACTATACTTTTCTGACAATTTTCTAATTTTCTAGCAACAGATTAACAGCCCACGTGCATTTTGTGTAAAACGTTCGAAAATATTAATTCATGTACATCATGCTATTCTACCTCTGGTTAAGTATTGGCTTTAAATTTGAATGCTGAATAAAAACTTCGTGGCGCATGGGAGACTGGGCTACAGTTGCTGAGATATGTCAGTATTGACGACACGTAAAACTGTTAATCTATTATGTTGGACTAGTGATTATTTGTTGCATTACACAGACGTGAATGTGATGAACAATGAAGGTACTAAAAACCAGGACCAAACTGGAAAACACTAAGAAGTCCCTGTTCACACCTACCGTTAGCCGCAAAAAAGACCTCATTGACACCTACCTTTACCAGTCCAACGATAGCTGCCAATGTAGAAGTGCACAAACACAAACAGAGACAAAGAAATGTTTGCATACATGTACTTTATTCAAACATTTTATTTTTTGTAAAAAACTGTCGCTACTCCGTTCATATCTGCTGTTACTGGCTTTTTGTTGTTCGACAACGGCCCCTTCAGTCTGTAAGATTATAGGGTGTAGTTTTCCGGAATAAAAAATGGCTGCTATTATGAATATTTACGATTAGGAAATGATTTTTTTGCAATTTAGCAGCCAGGATAGCGTTGTATCAATGTATAACGCGCACTAACTTTTTTTTAATTTGGAGGTAAAAAATGCTCGTTATATAGACAAAATAACAACTATTATAACTGCAGTGACTACATGTATTTGCGAATCTGAAACATTTTTTTTTATAATTTGGTAAATTATTTACCAAAACATGCAAAGGCCCCTTTAAAATGGTCAGAGCTAATTGTGGGTAGTGCATGCAATATAATTGATGCTGAAAGATTGATTAGCAAATACAGATGTTTGATTAAGCGAGGCATAATAAATGATAATTGGATAAATGTTACTACCATCAATATTTTTTTGAAAGGGACAAACTTTATCATCGCAAGGACGCTACATGTAACAGAAACAAAGATGCTGATACAATGTTACCTCCTGTATTACAAATATCAAAACAATCATATTGCTAATTGACAACAGTTTTTTTTTAATGATTGAACTATACAAAAGTCTGCACAAAACTTTAACATAACTTTAAAATTCTTGTTAAGTTCTGCAGTAATTTCAAAATCCTTAATATACTTAAAACCAGTGCTCCAGCTAGGATTTGAAAAGGGCAGGGGGGCTTTTTTGTCAAAAGGGCACTTTCGACGCGCAGTATATTGTCAAAAGGGCACTTTCGAAGCGCAGTATTTTGTGAATAGGGCACGTTCGAGCGCGCGGGTGTTTCTGTAATGCTTCCTATTCCATGTTAATTTATATGTTATAAATAATTGTATTATTCCCATTATTATTAAACCATTCAAATATAATGTCTACAATGAGGATTAAAATAATTACAATGAAATAAGAGATTTATGAATTATCATATGTAAAAAAAAAAAAAAAAAAAAATTTTTGAGAGGGGGGGGGGGGGCAGGGCGGGGGTTCGGGGGGCAGGGCGGAGGTTCGGGAGGGCAGGGCGCGGCGCCCTTGGATTTAGGCCTAGCTGGAGCACTGCTTAAAACTATTAAATGTTTGGTACTTTTAATCTTCATTAGTGAACATGATGTAAACAGTTGATAAAACAACAAATTGTCTCCATGCTGGATAGTTAAATCTACACAGAACTTCAACCAATAAAACAACCTGTTATTAAAACAGTCCTTGTTGGTGTTGTTTTTATAACTGAATTTCACAATCATACTTCAACTTAAATAATCCAAATTTATCCCTATTCCATTAAAAACAACAGCCAATCAGAATCCATGACTCAATGAGAACGTATTTCCAAGATGGCCACTTGACATGATGTAAACAAAACAAATAGTAAGAAGTTTTGGTATTCGTTTAAATCAGCGAAAAGTATCCAAATTGATTAACAAAGGATTATACTTGTGAAATTAAATCTTATTTCATTTGAACTCTTTAGTTAATAAAATATTTTACCGATTTATACACAATTACCCACGACTTAATAAGGCAATAGCATATAGTAATGTTCATTGAACAGCATTTTCGAAGTTTGGTTGGCCTTATGCATATTGCAATCGAGTGCTCTCGCTTTTGTGAGGTGACGTCTCGATACCAGGTAAACAAAGCATGTATTGTATGTAATTTTCAGGTTGGTATGGAACTATTGGCCTCGCATTGCTATACATGCTGTAAATAAACAATTTCTGACTGGATTTAATGGGAAATAAATAAATGTTTAAATGTTATTATTATTATCATTGTTGAATTTAGAAACAAAAAGAAAACGTTCAATTAATTTTTCTTTTCATTATCACAAAATAACCTTGCCAATCACAAATCAGTGTCTCAATAAGACCTGAAATCGCTGAAAGTGCAACCAACTATTATTGTCGGCAGACTTCAAAGGGCTTTTGATCATTTGAATACACAAAACAACAAAACAAGTGCTCACCTCGAGAAAGCGACACTAATCCAAAGATCAGGAATAGTAAAGGTATTGGTCCCATACCTAGGGATGAAAATTGTTTATTTTATTTGCACAACACATATTATAAGATGCACTCCACGTGCTGTTTTGTTTCAATGTGTGAGAGATACTTTATCTCTTTCATGTTTTGTCGGCCATTATTTTTGTGTATTGAGGACAAGGAACTATTTGTGAATCATTGTGCGATCTTGTGTTGCAAAAGGATAACACATATACAAAAATAATTACATAAATAAATGAAATAATTGATATTTTGAAGTTTAATCTACCGTTTTTATTGAATTAGCGAAAACAAACAATCGTGTTTCGAACACTCTAAGCGCACTACTTTGCTACACAAAAAAACGTGATTTTTGATTCCCATCGATAGTTATATGGCCGGGAACCTGCATCCCTTATTTAGGGACGCCCACCTCAGCGCAGATATGTGACTGGAACCAGCATAGCATGTGTGGTCATAATATACTAAATAGTTTACCGATAGATTTTAATTTTAAAGCGACAACTTTAAGCGAAAATAAATGCAACGTTTTGCACAAACTAAAAGACCCACAAAACCATACCTTTTCTTAAAGGCAATTCTAAGCGGAATCAATTTATGCAAGAAAGAATATATGTCATGTACAAACCAAGTGTAGTAGGACTGGTTTTCTCCCTTCATTCAAATTATTGCCATTTTAATGTCAACTACTTGTATATGTATTTCCCTTTAGTTAATTAGTGAACATATTGTATTATAATATGTTGTGTTCAATTGCCTATCAGTTACTTGTATATTTTGTATTATTGGCGTCGCCCTGGAGTGCGGCGACTAGTATGTAATGCATTTTTTTTCGCTTATGGGAGGAGAAGTTATTTTACGGATCAATGAATATATTTTTGTTTTAAGAATATCTTGCATAGTGGTGATTTTTTTGTGTAAATTAGTGTAAATAAGTACTGCATTTGTGCTTATTACATTTATTACAACATTTATTGCCAATAATGCAAAGCTAATTGTTTTAATTAATAACTGATCCACAACTGATCACAGGGGAAAGATCACAGGGACTGGGCAAATACGCGAAACTTTCTGGTTCCGTATAAAAACAAATGATGTTTTGTATTATAACAAAACATAATCAAAATAAATTTATTTTTTTTGTTTTTTTCTAATTTGCTTATTTAGTGGAGAATCAATGTAGTACGATATTTGACGACCTATCGCGCAAACAAGTTAATTGGAAGGCGTAGTGGTACGAAAACGTACAATGTATTAGTTTATTAATAGACATATAAATAATAACGATCGCTATACACAACTTCACCAAATAACAGTACATAAGTGAATGTCAGCAGGAATAGCTCAGTTGGGAGAGTGTTAGGCTGAAGTTGTTTACGCAACATTCATCTAAAGGCCCCCCGGTTCAATCCTGGGTTTCGGCGGCTGACAATTTTTTCGGTCATGTTTATAAATATAATAAAGCTTTATTTTATGTAGACATATTAAAATCCATTTTACTACAATCGGACATTTTCATTAAAATTAATGGATGTAACATGGTGACAACGTTAATTAAAATTTCTTACATCACTTAAATATCTTATAATTAATACACGTGTTTTTATATTAACAAATAAATGCAAACAACACATCTATTATCCATGTATTTTTATGATTGTCTATCATAGGCCTATCCCTACCACATATAGAGCGCGAAATGCGACACGTATTATTGATTGTAACAAGGAGTTGCGATAAAGGAAGCAGCCGCTAATCAAGGAGGAGCTGTGTCCCAGCAACCCGTTTCCCTAGAGTCAAGCACTCCTCGGATTTTTTTTAAGAACCACATATAGAGCGCGAAGCGCGACGCGTATTACTATCCAGGTGGTATGGGGCCTTTAGCATTATCGTACCATTACATCCATAGTTATCTTCCTTAGAAGTTGAGAAATTTTGAAATCCTTGTTCGAAGTCCAAAATTTTCATCCGATTGTTCCTAAACTTTCACAGTTTTTTATCAATGAGGACCCAACCCAAACTCTATATGAGCAATATCGGACCATAAGTCTAGAATTATGTCTCTTTGAATTTAAAAAAAAATATGAAAAACTGCTTGGTTAGGTGATTATGTCAACATTTTTCATCAGATTCTTTCCAAACTTACAGTGTCTTCATATCAATGAGCATTTTTACCTCATTTAAAATGAGAAACATCGGGATATAAGTCCAGATTTTTTTTCTATAAAATTTGACCAAATAAACTATTTCCACTTGTTTAAAAGATTTCACAACTTTCGTCTGAATCTTTCCAAACTTGTTAAGTGTTTTTATATCAGTATTACCGGTACTCGAACCCTATTGAAAATGATGAATATCGGAGCAATAAATCTATTATGATCTTTTACTGAATTTCAAAGTATTGTGAAATGCAGCTTCTTTATACAATTTACAGTTTTCATTCATTTTTTTTTTCAGACTTTTACAGTGTTTTCATATCAATGAGTACTTAACCCCTATCGTAAATGAGCAACGTAAGAATAAGTTCAGAATTATCTCCCCTTGAAGTTGAGAAAAATGTGAAATGACGCTTACAAGATGAAGCAGATTTTTTAAAACCTACACAGTTCTTTTCCATTAATGCAAACTGCACACGGATACCAGTAAAAAAAGGAAACCAATGTAAATAAAATGAACATTATAATAAACATCATACATAATGGTTATTTGGGGGTTATAACACAAAATCGTAGATAATGGTTATACCAGTATCTTTTTCTATTTTGTTTAAAATAATCGGCCAATATATTAATATTTACAGTAGAAATAAAATCGTTCCATGTAACTTCATTGAGTGCCTTTTACACTGAAATTCCTGACGCCATTTGTTGCTTTGCATCAATACTTATCTTGTAATATGTTGATATACATTTGTGTATATTCTGTAAGTGTTCTGTGTACATATAAAACTGGAGACGACATACCCATCAGGGAGCGGTCTCGTAGGATCGGGTGGTAAAATTTGGCTAAAATAACTGCTTAATATGCCCAGGGGGGGATGACATGGGGGTATCATAAATTGTGACACTAGGCTGCAACATGTGGTTTATGCAGGGACCCAAGTATAGGTCCCTGGACGGGTTTATGACACCTTGTTTTTTTTGTAATTGTCTGGGCAGTATCCGATCATAACGAGATAATCGGGCTGTGATGAACAAAGGTGCAATAAAACACCAGGATAAAAATGCTGCAGCAAAGAGTGTCAATATTGGTGTGAACAATTAAATCAAACAATTACATTATTCAAGAGAATTTATTTTATGTGTAACAAGGTACGTTTTTTCAGACAAATAAAGTTTGAAATCAGGTACAATATGTTGCGTACATAAATTCGATCTATTTAATTGTTGTTTGTTTTCATCATTACTTGTTTTCGTTCGTTAAATTTAATATATTCTGAAATAAGTTCAATTGATGAGATTTTTTTTAACAAAAAATGGTCGCGAAGAAGTGCCAAGTATGGAGATTTTTGTCATAACAACATACAGAGCTCTTACACTGTGTTCTACTCCGGAGTTCGTTGTTAGTAAAAACAAATAATAACAACAATATAATCGTTTTAAAAATGCATTTCCTTGCATGCAAATGTTTTATTCTGACATAAATAGTAAAATTTTATTTGATATGTTGCATGATTATCGTTACAAACGATGATTTTGTCAGCCTTCCCTTTATGCGCTTTTATGAATTCCACCTCTTTTTGTAAACCAGTGGGCGGAGTCTAAACTTTTCAGGTGGGGTGATTTAACACTTCGATTTCCATTTTCAATGGTAAAGGTCATGTTCCCAAGTGGTAAAAAGGCGCTCAAATCATATGCCAATGATCAATACCATTAAAATATAAACGTTCGTCGTTTTTTTTCAATATTTGGCATTTTAATAAAAAATTTACGTTTAAAGTTTAGTGGTAACAGTGCGGGATTTGTCTTGCGACACACAGGGTTATTGAACGGAATGTTTAATGTATTTTCACACTTCAATGTACTAAAATGAAATATGCGAAAAGCGATAGCTTTGATAGGCGTCAATATAATAAAAAATGAAATATTTGCACAATTTGCGCATATACGGTATAGTGCAAGAGACGTTGATATTATCAGCGACACTGTATAATTTTCTCTCTAGCGGATTTTGTATCATCTCATTACGTCACATCCGGCTAAGGGACACAACTCTTACACTAGTAAATGCGAATAACTGAAAGGGTCTATAGCGAAGCTGTGTCGGCGAATGAAGGCCGGGGGCGTCGCCACCGTGCTGGTGGACGACATTTGTTAGAGGTGGTCCTTCCATGACGCCGCTCTCACTGCCCGTCGCTTTGCTGCTAAGAGTAGCCCTATAGCCCACTACGCGGCGAAGCATTTTTCTGGTGGCTTTCAGGGTAAATGTGTAGGAGGTTTAGCATTGGTCTATAAAAACAATTTGTTTGTAAAGGTCCCTGGTTGAGCATTGGTCTATATAAACAACGAAATTCAAACGTCTGAGCTAGTGTCCTGCTAAAAAAGCCAACACAATTCTTTTGAAATCATGGCCATGACGAGTGAAGGTTTAGTTTTTAGAAAAACAAATATTTTATGTGTCAATTGCTGTCACCGGATAATACATGAAGTATGCACCGGATAAGGGCAGAGACTAATAAACTTAAGAATAGTACGTTCAAAGAATACATTGGATTCTGTTGATATGGTAAATACTTAAAAAAAATCTTGATTTTAGATTGTTACGTAAACAGGTCTGTTATTTCTCGTCCCTCAGCCCCTGAACGCTCTGTCTAAACGCATGAAAATGTTTTAACTTAACCCTGAAAAAAGGTTATTAAAACAAGACATTTCAGGTTACAGATTGTATTGGTTCATACACAATGTTATGTAGGACGCGTGCTATTGTAGAATGACCGATTCATCTATAATATGTATAATATATAACAACCATTTGATTGTTTTAATATTAAAATTGAATAGACAATTTGATAACGATGTGATTTTTTAGACCAGTTCAGCAGTAATAATTGTACAATATAATTGTTGTCGTATTAACTATTTATGTTTAGTTTGGAGTGATTGTAATTAAAGATAATAATGTTATTGAATATTAAAGAAAATTAACGAATGGTCAATATTTGTGGTAAAATATTTTTTAATTTCATGATGAATAACAATTTACCAGTCCGGTCAAGCTCGATCGAAATACGCATGCACTTATACTAGACCATTGTTCCTATGTCGAGTTTTCCACAAGAGGGTTCGACAAAATATACGTTTTTTTTATGTTTTTGTTAGTGGACATTTCTTCTTCTTGAAGGGAGAATTTTACAGAAAAGTGCGAATATACATCGATACAATCCGAATCGTCAACCCATATCATTTTGAGCAACAACTTCAAGTGCTATATTAAACATACGTTGTACACATGTTGTTCATAAAACCTGATGAAAAGCATGTAATCATCTGTATATGTATCAATTGATTTCTTGTAATATTCAGTTTCCGGAATTTATCCGGTGCCAGTATTTTATGGTTTCGTCTGTAATCCGGAGCCCGTGAAATTAATATGCGGCCCTTTTAAAACGCAAATGCTCACGTTCTTCTATGTTGCCTGTAATTTCCTTCGATTTTATTATATATCTGAATGATTCCTACAACATTGTTAACTAGTAGTAGTATATGTTTGTTCTCGTCGGTTACAAAAAGGAAGTATTTTGAACTATTTTATGACTATGAGATAGGTATTGTTCATTTGTTTTCGTTCGTTTTGATTAATTATTTTATTTTAAAAACGAATTATGAGGTAAACCATTTAGCTTGGGGATTTAGGTTCATTTATCAGCAAAATCTTTCAAACTTGTAAGCAAGCACCAAATTTTCCATGAATGTACCTTAACATGTGCTCTTTCCAAAAAACCCGTTAGCCACCAAAAAATAATAACATGGCGTCCTTTCTTTCCAAAATGGCGGCCGCATAATTGTGTATACAATTTTATTTAAAATCAAGGTATTTGCACTCGGAGACTAATGAAAACAAACATTATTCAGATTGCTTTGTTGTTAAGAATGTTTAAAAGATACAATTTATTTTTCTTTGACATTTAGATATAAAATATTGTACATTTGTATCGAAATTGTCGCAATTTGCACAATAATTGTGAACCACATATGTACATATATATCACAATAAAGTTATAATATAAAGACAATACACACACATGTATGGCACACATAAACATCTGTGTTAAAACATGTTGAATAAATAAGTATATATAACATTTTAAAAGAAAACTATTTTATACCCAGGGGTGCGCTTATTATGGATTTATTGGTATCAATTGTTGGACAGTACCTTCCAAAAATAAAAATAACACAATATAAACCACAATCATCACCTTTGTCATAAAAACCAGTTTGAACTTGATTATTAATAATAGTTGATTGTAAATCTAGAGGTGCAACATGAAATGTAATATTTATTGACTCTACGTTATGTGTGATCAATCTTGTTTACTGACTTTTAATTGAGTTTGAAATACTAGCAGGGTTATTCAGAACTTCTCTCCTTATAATGTATATGAACTTTCTTTTATCACATATATTGTTTAAGGATCGTTGGGTGTTTAACTATGGTATGATTAAACGTATGATCTTATTAAGACATTTACTGGCACTTTATTGTAATTGGTACTGTTTACATACGCCCTACAATCAATGCAGAGTATGAAAACTCATATTCGAAGATTGCTTTATATTGAATATGTAACTTGGCTGATAAAATGGCAATCTTTATTGCAACTATCTTAGTTTGAGATAAATAAATGATGTAAACACTCGTCAATAGACTGTATCAAGATGAATACGGATAAAACCCCAAACACGTGTTGTTGACGTCCTAGCATTTAACCTGTACATGTATATGCATATCAGGTGATTTTTAGATGGTCGCTTAGCGACCGTCTAAGGTGGTTAGTCTAAAATTCAGGTCAATACGCCTTAGCTACTAGGAGACCAATACCCGTTTACTACGCGTATCCGCACGAGAAAGAGTTGTATAATTTATGCAAGAGGTTTGAGTTCTCCAATTATATTCATTCACAAATGGAAACATGATATTAATATCGTGTTAAATGCAATAGTTTCGAACGGTGCTTTTATAGAAAAGAATCAATAAACAATGATCGTATTGTACGTGTCGCGGTGGATATTGTTTATGAATGAATAAAATAGTCCACTTTCTGCAGCGTCTTCATGACGTAGTATTTTTGCTCAGTCCATATATGATGCTATTAATAGATGCGCCTGTCGATAAACATAGGAAAGTCCACGGGCGATAACAACGCAATAGGTTACGCTCTCACATACACCTCAATGACGTAGTACAGGTCATTCGTAAATTGAGGCTATTAATAGATTCGGGAAAAAGTTAACGATTAATTATATTCTCAATTTATAAAACGTTGAACATAAGTTCAACAATAACTTCAGCGAAACGATAGACAAAAACAAAAAAAAATGCTTCATAATCGCTAAACCCGAATATAACAAACAATTTATAATAATAATACAAATGACCTGTTTCGTAACCTCGTTCATTCTTCTACAGCGGGTATTTCTGGAAAACGTTCTTTGGTTCTCAACAGATAGCGACGATCTTTTGTATTTACGGGTGCTAGCAACGCAATAGTAGAAGGTTAGTATAGAAGGTTTAGCTTGTTTATATTCACAGTTCTCAATACATAGACAGTTGGATATGAGTTCATCAATTACTACAGGCATACTATAGGCAACCTCGAAAATGCTTTATAATCGCTTAAACCGAAAACAACTAAATATATTATATTAAATATATTTATAACAATAAATATCTTAAAAGTGTTTTCGGTGTATACGCTGACTTTGAAATAAAGTTTGCAATTTACTTTTCTAAATAAAAAAATACAATTAAACAAAAGTTAAACTATTGTGTTGTGTTTTTCACTTGTAAGTTGCATATTCACCGCATGAAATGTGTGTTAGCATTGTCAAACCACACATTAGTGTTAGTAGATACAGGAAATATCTTTAAAAAAAGATATACGGCGTTGATTGTGGTTGCAGTTAATGAAAGGTAAAGACTTCAATGAATGAAATCAAAGATAGCGAATATCTTTTTCTGTGCAGTTCTTCGCTGCAGCAAACGCAGTACGGGATGATACGCGGAGTTTTCGCGGCTTATTTTACATTATTACATATCGCTGGTCATAAACGTATAGATACAAAACAGAAAACCAAAAGAAGAATGGAATTGAAATTAAAACATATGAGTCAACCGGCCACACGCGAAGTATCCGTACATATTTTGAATATTTATACGCGCGTTCTTCGAACAAACCTGTTTTAGTGGTTTGTCTGGCGTGGCTATTTGATTCGATTATTAACAGTATCGAGAATCATTGCGCTCATGCTTAATTCATTAGTCAATATGATGGCATAATTCTTGTTAAATTAATTAAAAATAATATTTATCATGGTATTGTTGTAAAACACATTAAGAATCTATTATTGACATACCATATGATATCGCTGGATATCTTCATTTAACATCTGTCTGGTCTAAAGAAAATTCCAATTCACCTAGTTCACGCTATAGCGTCTTTATTATTTATCATGGTATTGTTGTAAAACACATTAAGAATCTATTATTGACATACCATATGATATCGCTGGATATCTTCATTTAACATCTGTCTGGTCTAAAGAAAATTCCAATTCACCTAGTTCACGCTATAGCGTCTTTATTATGTAACGATTATTTTCCTGGCCGCGAACTCCGAACAGCACATAGGGTAGACGCAGCGATGACCTGTATGTAAACTCTGACATTCACAAACAGTGGCCGCAAATTGACCCGATATACCTCGCGAGTTGAAATGCAATGCATTAAAGTGAGTCTTCGCTTCCACTGCTCTCTATACTTTAACATGTTAACATGTTGACAGGAATATGGAAGTTAGTACTAAATATGAGAACATAGCCTTTAAATGCAAACGTTCTCGCGCTGAAAATCTTCTGAAAATAAAACGTGGACGCACAAACTGTCGAGATTGAGTGTAAAACTGTTCTATCTATTAAGCCTTTTCATTAGATATAAAATTGTTTCATTGTGAACACGCAGTAAAACAGTGTTACAAAGACGCGGACATGTTTCCAATGTTCTGGTCGTATTCTCAAATCAGCCAATGCAGTCAATGAAGTGTATTCATCTGTACTTGGCCGCGGGAAGTTTTATTTGAATTCTATTGGACGCTTACAAAGGTCAGGTTAAGGTGAAAAGCTGGCGTATACAGCTAACGCCGAAAAAATATACTAGGGAGAGCACTTCATATGTGTCCTCATATGCCTTGTTATGAGTATCTTTCTTCACTATCGAAACATATCGTATGCTGATATTTGATTCAAACCCAGTTTTCTTTCGACACATTTAAATCACACGTCAATAGCGCCGTCATGCGAAAATGGGTCTTATGCATTAAGGCAAGCGTTTGTTAAACCCAACATGTGCTTTTGCGCAGTCAGGCCATAGGCGATGCTGTTCGCTAAAAAATCACTCAATATGTTATGTTTCTCCTTACCAGAAGGAGAGATAGCTGAGTGGGCTATATATATGATGGGCGCATATGGAATAAGACCCATTTTCGCATGACGAGGGTCATTACAAATCTCATTGCGAATTGAAAATGCCACATTTAAGAACAACGCTTTTTGATAAAAATTGAATTCGAAATAGCAAACTTGTTAATAATGGCAGCCTATCCACACATTAAAGAATGATTTCCAGACGTGCTGACCAAGTACGGCAAACATTGTAGTATGATAATTAAACGATATTCTCTTATCGTGACACTATACTTTTTCGCTAATGATTGTTTTCTCATCTTGTAGGCGAAAAAGAAATTCTGCGAGATGGATTGTAACGCGTAATTGTAACAGGGCCACAATTTGTGTCGTTTGAGCATACAGAGAGTAGTCCGGAATTCCTTACACTGAACAGTGCTACACGCAGTGATGTAGCAAAAATTCAGAGGTTGTATCTCGAATCAGCTTATTAACTACTAGTATTCGAAAATATTCATGCGTGTCTGTTGGCGTTATGTAAAGTCACTAAGATGAAAACTGAGTAAAACAGCTACGCCTAAAAGCGTATTAGTGCTCTATACCTATGTTTATGTCAACGTTGTGCGCAATGATATATCTGTGTATTGTTCTATAGTTCTCACTAAAGTTAATCTTAAATTTGCATGTAAAGGACAGATAAGAAAAAAGTGAGTAGTGTCTTCTATTTTTCCGCATTGAGAAAGCGGCGATGGAACTAGATTTCTATCATATAAATGTTTGTTAAGAGAACTACAGTTGGTTCTTAGACGTGTGTGCAACACTTGTTGCCTTCGCTTACCATAATAAAACAATGGATTACTACGAGGTTTATTAATATAAAGTGCCATTTTAAAATCAGATATGTTATCAACAAGCTTTGCTTCGTCTGGAAGTGAATTCCAAGCAGAAATTGTTGAGGGCAAGAAGGAATTTTGGTACAAAGAAGTCCTAGACTGAACACCATCTAAGTGGGATGAATTACGTAACGATCTTGTAGATCGCTCACCAACGGATTCTGGGGTCAGTGAGGACAAATATTCTGGACTAAGACCTTTGACCATCTTGAAAAAAAGTATGAGTTTATGTTTTGACCTTCTTGTGTCGAGAGTTTCCCAACAAACTTCGTTAAAAAGTAATCTTGAAGACACAAGTCTGGTACAACCGGAAACAATGCGGGCAGCTTCAGTTTGAATTAGGTCTAACTCATTTTGTTCATACATCGTTCAATTATCCCATACAACATCGGCATATTCAAGAATTGGTCGAATAAACGTAAAGTAACATATTTCAAGAGATCTTCGATCAATGCGGAAGCGGAGCTTTTTTAAACTGTTGATGCGTGACCAGGCCTTTAATTTAATATACTCAATTTGTTGATGCCAGCTTCCATCATTTGACAGAACAACGCCTTAATGTGTGTGACTATTGACTGAGGGAATTAGAGTATCATACATATGGAGAGGCAAATGATGGGGTTTGTCCCTCTTACGCGATATAATAATTGATTCCGACTTCAGTGGGTTTAATTGTACTAACCATGTATCGGCCCATCTTGCAATTTTGTCTTTTTAAAACGGCGACTGCAGAATTAGGAGTGTCAACAACTACAAATAAACTAGTATCGTCAGCAAATAAGTTGATATGAGCTTCAATGTCATTTACAATGTCATTAATGTATACAAGGAATAATAGGGGACCAAGAATGGAGCCCTGTGGCACTCCAGCCTTGATTTCCGTTTGGGTAGAGGAGACCCCGGGAAATACTACCCTTTGATGCCTTTGGTAGAGATAGTTAGAAAACCAGTTCAGAATGTTATCTTTGATACCGGCATGTTTCAGTTTCAATAAGAGGCCACGATGCCAGACTTTGTCAAATGCTTTACTTATGTCGAAGAACACCACCCTGACCTCCAATCCATCATCTAATGCTTTACAAAACGTATTGTATAGATACGTGAGCTGGTTGACAGTCGAATCACCTGGCATAAATCCAGACTGAAATTTTGTGAAAAAATTAGAATCTCGAAAGAAGTTAAATACATGTTTAAAGATAATCCTTTCTAGTACTTTTTCCATTGTATTAAGAAGTGAAATTGGACGATAATTCGATGGAATAGAAACATCCCCTTTTTTGAATATTGCGCAAACATTTGACATTTTCCAATTATTTGGTACTGTTGATGTCGACACAGACATATTAAAAAGATCACAGAGTGGTTGACTTAGTTCATTTGCTCCCTCAAGTAGTACTCTGTTATTTATACCATCAGGGCCACAAGCTTTACCCATAGGCAGATTCATAAGAACGTCCTTTACTTCGCAAGCGGTTATTACTATAGACGAAAGTATCTGTTGATTTGCAATGAAGGCTAACTCCGGTAGAACGTGATCAGACTCATCTATATATGTCTGTTGAGCGAAGAAATCATTAAGTACTTCAGCTTTTTGAACTTCGTCAAAAACCAGTTCACCAGCGCAGTTGACGAGTGGGGGTAATGTTTTACTAACGTTGACTGTAAGAAAAGATTTCAGGACTTTCCACCAATCCCGCGAGGGGTATTTGTTGGATTTAAGTTTGCATGCAAGAGAGTCGTAATAATTTGATTTGACAAGAGAAACAATTCATTACGATGTACACGAAACTTAGTCCAGCTAGATTGGGAATTTGTTGCTTTAGCTTTCCTATAAGTTCGTTTTCGTTTTCGTATTTTTAATTTTATTTCGGATGAGAGCCATGGCGGTTCGGCTGGGCGGACGGTGACATCTTTATTTGGTATACACTTAGTTGCTGCATCAAGTAAAACGTTTGTAAGATTTTTGGTAAAAATATCAAGATTGTCGCGGTTTTGTTGCCATGATCACTTCTAATACTAGGCTCATCTGCATTTCGCCTTGTTTATTTTCTGCTTTGATCCGGTGCCGTTTCGCGTATTAGCCGGAAACGCACACAAATTTTCGGTATTATCCGTAATGGTTTTGCACCGTGTCCTGTGAACTTTCCTGAGAAAGTTTGAATATTGGGAATTAATCTCATTGGAACTTTCATGAGAAAGTTTTGATATTGGGAGTTAATCTCCTTGGCAATTTCCTGAGCAAGGAACCATGTCCGGTTAGTAACACGTTCTTGATACGATAATTTAGGATAATAAAAAATAACTAGACAGTGGATTATTTTGTTGTTCATTAAATTTGAACCTTTAAACTCCTCTTTATGGGTAAGATTTAAGAACCCGTTCTATTGCACAAGAAAGAACTTGACACAAATCAAAATCGACTATCTAAGTTTATCATATTTCAGGGATTTAGTAGTAAACACCTATTCATGCCATACCACTATCTCCAAACGATAAAACCAGAAAAATAGTTTAAAGTGTAAAAGATGCCTTCGAGTCAAATATGATACGATTGTTGAGAATACTGTTACCTGTGATTGTTTGTGAGAGCAAGGAACGACAACTCTGCGTGGAGATTGTGAGGAAGCCATAGACTTTCACGAGATATTTCACCCCGTGAAATGGTCAGCTATAAAATATATCCGTACCTGCTCTTTTTTCAGCTTAGTAAGCAATCGTTGGGGGCACGGTTTTAATGGTCCGTTGCATCGTATAAACCGTAGGATGCCACTCCACAGGAGTACAAAATAATCTAGGCCCCTAAGCGACTGAGGCTGCTCTATATGAGCCATATGGGTCCTAGCTCTCCTAAATAACTGAGTTATCTCAATCGGACTGGCTCGGTCTTTTACATAGGTTGCCATTGTGAAAATTTTTAAGGTGATTATCAAACCTTGGACGATGCTGTTCGCATCGTCAAAAAGGCAAAGATCGGATTTCCGATATGGTGACTTCATACCAACCTCACGTGCGCTGGCAGTTGTAATTTAACGCGGATCGTCGAGGTGAGAGCCCCGTTTTACCAACCATTGCGCCAACCGGAAACCCCGATAAAGAAGGATGTTTATCACAGAATGCTTACGGTTGTGACTTCGATGTGATCCGGTGGAGTAAAATCAATGGCAACACCAGCAGCAGATAATTAGGATCTTAACAATGCCACACACCCAGCTTAATCCTTTTGTAGCTTTGTATATTATTGCAATAATTTACCGCGTATTGGTTACCTTCAGACGTCACAGTGTGGTGACCATTTCAATACACTGTTGCAGTAAGGGGCATGCGTAGAACGGAGCTGACTACGTGTAAGTGGGGATAAATGGAACCGACTTACGAAACGAATAATTTCACTTGGTTAGCCACTTTATAATATTTTTTCTTTTAAATGAATTAGCTCTACTGTATTTGTGCTTCCCTCGTTTTTGTTGTTGCAAGGTCGTAGACGTCGGAATACAATCAAAGTACTGACGGTACTAGTGTGACGATGCTTTTGAAGAGGATTGATATAAAAGCATCTATTTAAGTTTATCTACATCACCACAATTGTGTATGTAGGTACGAAAATTTTGAGTATGAAAAAAATTGGTACGAAAATTTTGGGTACAACAATTATGCAAAAAAAATGGGTACGAAAAAAGTTATGGTTACGAAAAAAAAATTTTGTAGGAAAAAAAATTGGGTACGAAAAAAATTTGGGTACGAGCAAAAATTTGGGTACGAAAAAAAATTGGGTACAACAAAAATTGGGTACGAAAAATGTAGGGTACGAAAAATTGGGGGTACGGGGAAGTAGTACCCGTGGGGAACTTGATCCATTCAGCGAAACTGGGAGGCGGGTTACATTCTCGATCAAATATAACAAGAAATATATTTAAAAAGATATTCGACGTGTATTTTATGTACCGCTTTTCTTAAAAAAGGTTCTGTTACAGTAAAACGTTTGTGGGTTATAACATTACGTTTCAGCATATAAATTCAAAACTTGACATGCTCTTTAATTACACCATGCTCTTTAATTTCACATGTATATCATACCAAACTTTATATTTCGTTGTTTCCTTTCCTAAGTTAATAATGCTATGTGTACGGACGTGATTTTACATGCCCATGTGCATGAACATATAACTTTTCTCTTTTGAATATTTTTTTTTCTCTAATTCAATAAGCTTAGGCATGTTTGTTCGTTAAGTACGGCAATAATTTCATGATGATTCCCGAAAGTAGGTATGAGCACATAGTCGTAAGAGCACTTGAATACGTGAGTTCGCCCATGAACACATGGTAAGGTTAACTAAATCTCCGCGATATGACATAGTATGTGTTTTAAACAGCACACAATATCCAACAAACGAATGAATTATCAAACATAGTATGTGCACTGATGTGGCTCTGTAATTTCTGTTTGAAAAGTTTATTAAATATGCAAAATTAGACAGCACGCATAAGAGCGAGTTTCACAGATGTTATAGGGCTATTATGCTGTTTATATACCATAGTCGCTACAACGTTTACAAATGGCAGGTTCGAAATAATTCGTTTTCTTTACACTCATTATCGCGTTGAAAGTTAATAATACACGTATTAATTCGCAATTTATTTACTGAATCACGACACATGTCAAATACAATACAGAAAATGCATAGTTGTTTCATTGATCTACAAACATATAATGGATTGAATATAACTGATTAAAATTAACGTTTTCAAACTATTATTAAACTTTTTTCCCAGAATATGCTGTCCTATTTATAGCTGAGCTTCCTTTACCTTTATCAATGATAATCAGCGAGGTATGCCGATTAGAAAAATCGAGCTATCTCAATCGGACTGGCTCGGTCTTTTACATAGGTTGCCATTGTGAATTTTTTTTCCATGGTATGATAACTTAGACGACCTGCTTCGCAGCATCGTCAAAAATTAATCGAAGGCAAACCGTCAACAAATTGTTTGTTTATTTACGTGACGTTTGAGTTATTTTATGTAGTAATATCATGTTCTCTTTTAGTTCACAGTATTTGCGCATGTGTATTGTTTAATATTAGAAAAATGTATATTATTTAATTCGGCATTAAATAAATTCATAGAGAAAAGACGCGTCGGGAATATTAACACACTCATATAAAATCAGAGAGAGAAGTTCAATTAATGGCGGAAATTCATAAAACAAATACTACGTCGTATATAAATTAATATCAATTGAAATTAATAAATGTATAAATCGTTGCAAACGTGACACGATTAAAGAATTTCGAATCATCGCTTTTTTAGTTTATTTTTGTTACAACAGGTGGATAAGTCACATGAAATATAAAACGTCTGTCAGAACATAACAGTACAGATGGCCAAGTGGTTTAGGTATGAGCCTTTTTTTACCAATGGGCACTTCTTTCGTTAATTCTGTTCGTTTTTATTATAATGAAGCTATACAGTTCTTCAGTTAAACTCTAGTAATTAAATGCATTTACAGACACATTCAAAACATTTCCCAATCTGTGAACAAGTCCCTTTATTCTCGAAGTGATATATTACAAAGCGAAGACTCTTTACGCCGTTTATAAAATAGTAACGCCGGGAGACACCGCGCACTTTAAATAACACGCGGACTTCCTTGGATATAAATGTACTTTTCTGTTTTCTAAATATGACACAGATGTTATGTATTTGATTGATAACATGTGCACGTACTTATATTTGCTTCTATAACAAACACATATAATAGTACACCATATAAGACATTTTACGTAAAATTCAAGACTGACATGCTATTCTTTGTATGCAGTACATGTATAAACTGTTTATATTTACAACGTCAATACAAATGGCATAATTCATAAAACATACAAAGGCGTATTTACAATTAGTCGTTTACAATTTAAAGTTTCGTCGCAACATAATTATTTTCCAGGGATTTCGCTGCAGGTGTTTCAGCCTCTGACGTGGTGTCGTGTAAGGACAATTCGTCACCCATGGCGTCATCGCGTGCACCCAGGTCTGAGGCGCAGAATTTATCATTCACCATGACACCGGTTAGCTGATCCACGAGGTTCACAACAGTCCTAGATCTGTCGCTGTGGAAAATTGCGAATGAGAGCTTCATCACAATTTCATACGGAATCCGGATAGCGCCATCTTTAATCTCGCCCTTCTTTCATCTTGATGGCGACACACAAAACACGAAGCGATACACGATATTTTGCGCGACACACGATATTTTGCGCGATACACGAAGCGACGCGCCGATAATGTACCTCGAAATATCGCCCTTGTGTAGGTAGCTAAAAAGGCGATATATCGTGGTAAATATCGCGTGTAGCTTCGTGAATCACGCAAAATATCGTGTGTCGCTTCGTGTATCGCGCAAAATATCGTGTGTCGCTTTGAGTATCGCGCAATATATCGTGTCTCGCATTAAAAGGGCGACACACGAAACACAAAGCGACACATGCTATTTTGCGCGACACACGAAGCGATACACGATATTTTATTATTTAAATATCGCCCATATTATCCGAATCTCGTGTGTCGCGGTCTAATTTCAGACCGCGACACACGACACACGAAGCGATACTCGATATTTTTCGCGATACACGAAGCGACACGCTATATTTGTACTGTTCAAATATTGCTGTAACGCCTGTCGACTCCCGCGTTTTCAAAAAATCAGTGGAGACAAAAAGGGGATATTTTTTACATTTTTATCATGTATTTATAATTAATGGTTAAAATTCACTGTAACACCGTTTAAAAAACGCGAGAGTCGACAGGCGATATTATTATATTGATATTTGAACAGTATCGCGCAAAATATCGTGAGTCGAGCCAAATATCGTGGATCGCTTCGTGTGTCATGTGTCGCCCTTGATGAAAGAAGGGCGAGATTATAAATGGTACTATCCGGATTCCATAATTTCATGTTTTCGATGTGTATACAAATATTCTGATAATAACGTTCATACTTGAATTAATCGACTTAACGGTACTCATGCGGCTCTTGCGTTCGTCTCATAAAGATGTACATGTTGGCCAAGTCATTAAAACACTTTAAATGCCTATCCAAATAATTATGAGTTTTGAAAATGACAGTCGACCAAATATGACGTAGAATTAATCCAACATAAATTAGATACAAGTTTATTAAGTTCACCGGGCAAAAGTTTATCCGTGGACCAACATTCAACAATGGTATCGAGAGAAAATAGAACATTCAGATAATAGTCATCAAGTTCCATGAAAGTCTTCCTAACGATGTAGGAGAAGTTCGCTGTGAAAAATGACAACACGTCAGCCAATTAAAATATAAGATGGTCAACCGCGTTTTGATTGTGTAGAAGAAAAGAGGTTCATATCAAAATTGTCTGCCAGTCGGCCATTTTGAATCTGATCAACGAAAACAAAACACTAACTATTATTTATTTACATGTATAAATGAAGTGTGTAGAGTTTCAAATGAATCGAACACACATTCGAACTCTGAAAATCATTCAGAAGTCAGTTTTAAGTAGTGATAGCATACATTCGTTCGGCGCATATTATAATATTTTTATTGAATTAACGAGGTTCTTTATCTACTTGTATTCACTCACACGTAATAATGGATTGCGTCCCGAAGATCCAGTTTATCGGATACTTGAGATCGTAGATATCATAACCAACATATACACATAAGGATTAATAATTCCACAAAATACATTTCATTAATAATACTGCTGATCTCACAGGAAGAATTCCAACGCAAACAGCATGGTGGCCGCCTCCCCCGGTATGTTGAGGGCGGTGAGGAGGATGAGGACGGTGATCAAGCTCGCCCCGGTGACCGAGGGAATCGCGAGAGCGGAGATCCACGTTAGCAGGCTAGAGGAAAATCGAGTAACCATTATCACAGGTGGAAGTAACGTACCCAGGATAGTATTTTTCATATATATATTTTTTAGGAGCCCAATATATTCAAATAAATATATAAAATCATGTTTAATGAGAAAAAAATTGACAAAGAGCCATGAAAAAAATCCCCACCATCTTATATTGGAATCATTATGATTCCAATATAAGAGGGTGGGGATTTTTTTTTTCATGGCTCTTTGTCTATTTTTTCTCATTAAACATGATTTTATATATTTATTTGAATATATTGGGCTCCTAAAAAAATAAATAAAAAATACTATCCAGGGTACGTTACTTCCACCTGTAACCATTATACGTGAGTTCGCTCTGGGGAAACAGGGCTTGATGCATGTGAGATAAATATCGTTCGAGCTTATCAGGGGCGACACTTTCCGCTTTTATGGATTTTTTCATTTTAAGAAAGTCTCTTCTTAGAAAAAATATTGTTTGAGCTGAAATTGTCGTCCCTGATTAGCATGTGCGGACTGCACAGGCTAATCTTGGAAGACTCTTAACGCGCATGCGATAGGCCCCGTTGTCTCAGAGCGAGGCTCATATCTTCTGCCTGAAAACTTTCTTTCAATAATGAAAAATCATTATAATTTAATATGTTAATTAATTAATTTAATATAATTGGTAGTTTTTAAAATGCCTGTAACATATGTTTGTACAAACTCTCCCTGTTGGACAGTAGCTGCATGGATAGGCTATGAATATGTTATCATATTGTCAAAACGTAAACAAATAAATATTACCCTACCACGTCGGCCGTTGTCGACAAAGTTTTAAAACAGGTCATTATACTATATTGCACATGAGTATTTTATCATAATTTACTACTTTTCGAGCTTAAACAATACGTAGCTTCATATAAACTTACATTACAAGAATGATATCTACAGCATGGGTGTCTTTTCCCAGCGTCTGAATAATGAACACGCAAGATGCCGCTATGTACAAGGCACTTCCGGCGCGTCCGATGGTAGCCGCCAGGGGCGCCACAAATCTCGATATCCGATTGTCGACGCCATTCTTCGCTTCCAGGCAAAAGAAGCTTTCCGGTAGCGCAATCATCCTGCAATATGTACATATTATAATTTTAAAAAGCGCAAGAGTAAATACGCTGAGAAGATTATTTAAATTGTGTATCGTGAAAATATACCCGTAATGCATATTTATAGAGAGAAAAACACTTGTTGCATTTAGTTAAATAAATATTTGGATATCTTGTCGAACGCTGAGCACGCGAACTATAGTCGCTCGTGTTGATTTATGTTTAATGTTTATATTTTATCATGATTGCATTTGATAAATAAAAATAACAAAATGCATGTTATTTTTATTTAAAAATACAGAATTCTGTGCTTTAGCACTTACGTGCTACCGGTTGCAAACGCAATCATTATTGGTGGTATGATGCTGCCCAGGAAGCGAAACGGGTTGGAGCGACGGAATGCGAAGAAGACAAGCGGAAGTAAAACGAAGATCCAAACAAGGAGGCCGCCAATGACGCACAGGAAGTAGATACCAAGACTCTCGAAGACAGATGTCACGGCACTGGTGGAGGCGATGGTTTTGGCAATCAGACTGACTATTCCAACGGGCGTCGTCCTCGAGACGAGAAATAATGTAAAGCTATAGATTTTCGAACCCCTAATAGGTATGGTAAATAAGTATGCATTTCTCGTTTGTTTATTATGTTCATTCAAATAACTGTATTACATTAGCATTGTTTGTTTTAAAAATCTGCACATATGTAAAAAGCACATGTTTAAAACAAAGTTGTAGGATTCAATAGTGAGTCAAAGGATTTTCATTCCCGTATGTGTTTCAACATGAGGTGAACGTATTAACCCATTTATGCCTAGTGGTCTCTCCCATCCTTCTAAATTGGATCAATTTATTTCCAAAATTATGGTTGTCTAGTATATTTTTTTTTCTATATTAAGCATATTTCTTACAGAAATTCCTTTAAGCAAACAGCGCAGACCCTGCTGAGACGCCGCATCATGGGGCGTCTTATCTGGGTCTACGCTGTTTGCAAAGGCCTTGTTTCTAGACGCTAGGCATAAATGGGTTAGGCATAATTGGGTTAACAACCCATTGCAAATACGACTTATTTCCATGTAATTGTCACATACTAGTATTCGTTAAATTTGCGTTAAAATCCAATTAATTTGAAAATCACCAACCAAATGATAACCCTGAGTATTTTAACTATGGTGTCCGTCGCAGACCGGAAGAAGGCGAGGAAGGGCGCACCCTGCTCTCGAAGCGCCGCTGCCGCAACTCCGAACACGGAACACACGATAATGAGCCCTGTGCGTGAAGGCATTTTTAGAATCCAAATATGAAGAGAAGATATATAGACTTTTATATTATCACACGTGCTCATCGATATAAGAAAATGCCAGACTGCTGCGATACGAAAAAATTGTTGAAGTACATAGTGATTCACATTCGTGCACTCTACCAGACCAAAAAAAACCAGAATTGATCAGAAAAAGCAAACATTGAAACAAACTGAACATGTCACTGTACCGAGAATGTTGGTAGAGTGTGCTGATCCAACGTATTTCTGCGTGACGTCCCTGACGTTTCGCGTTACGTTAAACGTTCCGTTGTTGACGACCTCCGTACGCGTGGCGTACTTGTACTGGGTCTGTGCCTGAACGAAATCGGATTCATAGGTTGTAATTACGTTTAAATCTTAAACGATCCGCATTCAGAATAGATAAAAAATCGTTCAAAGTGTACTCTATATATCAGTGATATTACCTAGTATGTAGAATCTCCATTTGAGAATCCTGAAATCTTCATGCGGTGTTTGTTTCAATTAAATCGACTTCAAATAATTATAAGCCTCTTTAAAACTATGAGCTACGCGAACAACATGTCGATATATATTCCAGCTCTGCTCACCTGTTGAAAACAGGCCTCGAGCAGATTGTCCGGAACAAGGTTCCTGTAAAAATACACATTATTAAAGGGATCTTTTCACGCTTTGGTAAATTGACAAAATTGAAAAAAGTTGTTTCAGAATCGCAAATTTTCGTTATAGTTATGATATTTGTGAGGAAACAGTAATACTGAACATTTACCATGGTCTAATATAGCCATTATATGCATCTTTTGACGATTTTAAAAGCTAAAAATTATAAAGCGTTGCAACGCGAAACGATTGAATAATTTGGAGAGTTCTGTTTTTGTCGTTAAATTTTTTGAAACTACGAAGATTGCTTATATAACGTATAAAATACATTATGAATTTGTAAACGGCGGAATAGCTCAGTAGGCTAAAGCGTTTTTACTTCAGGACTCTGACAGGACTGCAGGGGTCACTGGTTCGAAACCTGGTCCGGGCAATGTTCTTTTCCTTTTTTAAATTTTATTATTGATTTTTTACTGGAGCTTTTACGATCCAATGTTAACATTTATCGATATAAAGCATTTAATGAATAAGTTAAAAAATGCCAAAATCTGTGAAAAGGCCCCTTTAATAACTCTGTGCATTATACCGTATTTGAAGCCCCCTCCGTTATAATGATATTAATTAATTTATAAAATAACCATATTTAAATTGACAATTATATGTCTTATAATTTTAATTATCGTTTCAACCTGAGCAGGTCTGCAAATATATCTTCTGTCTCCATAATGTCCTGTTCAACAGTCAGTTTTGGGTCTACCAGTATCCCCTCTCCTGAAATCAATTTCGTATCACGTTCGAAAGGCGCTTAGAAATGTTGCATTATTGAAAACAAGGCTGCGAATAACGCATTCTATCAGCAGAATGCCAAGCTACGCGGCTATATACACGAGCAAGATGTCCAGTCATTTATAGCCTTTATATAATTTTGAAAGCTTGATATAAGTGAGCTAGAACTTGTTTAGAACGCTTCATAATGGCTATAACTGACTTGACTTCTGTTTTAAGTTGCATACCATTGTCTATAGTTTAAACACATGTGCAAAAACCATGAAAAACTATTTGAAAGGTTATGGTTCTCGTATCATAAAGCTGTGGTGCAAAACAATAATATGTGTCTTGTTCTGATAAAACTGGGCTTAATTCATGTGCGAAAAGTGTCGTCCCAGATGAGCCTGTGCAGTCTGCACAGGCTAATCAGGGACAACACTTTCCGCTTTTATGGTATTTTTAGTTTCAAATAAATTCCCTCCTTACGGAAAATCAAGTGTAGGCGGAAAGCGTCGTCCCTGATTAGCCTGTGCGGACTGCACATGCTAATCTGGGACGACACTTTACGCACATGTATTATGCCCAGTTTTATCAAGACGAGACACATATAATCGCTTTAGAGGTGCACGTGCATGTACCACTTTCATAATTTTGAAATAAATCAGTAGATAATTATCTCCAATACATAAACTATAACATAAAATACAACGTGGGTGTGTTTGTAGTTTGAAGTTGTTGAGGTCCTCTCCGAGCCAGAGGCTACATTATGTGTGGCCCAGCACTCCTTACCAATTTACTTACTAGTACTAAACTTACGAAAGTTGGGATGAATTTTGAATTAAAGCTGCAGTTTCCAGCTGCTGAGTATTTTCGTTGTTACTGATGGTTTTCTTATTTTGGTATGGCCTTGTGTTGTTTGTGTGTGGGTGGGTGGGTGGGGGGGGGGGGTGCGGAGTACCCGGAGAAAACCCATCTTTTCGATATGGTGACCATCAACCCACTTATTGCCTGGAACGGTAATTGAAACCCAGGTCGCCTTGGTGAGAACCGAGTGTACCAACCTTTGCGCCAACCGGTCAGCCAACATAAAATACAGACGCAAAACTGGATGATAAATAGATTTGCGCACGGCACCGGGTGGAAATACATACGTACCGGGTTTCACGACGAGGCATATGACGGCTCCTGTGATGGCCCCCAGCAGGTTCTGTACTATGATGTAGCCCAAGGCTATGCCGCCCACCTTTCCATTCGACCGTGGGTCCATTCGGGAGGTGCCTGAACATAAAAAGTCAACTTTAGATTTGAATAAACCTTGAGCTGAATATCGAGTCGTTCATTAATTAACAGCAAATTGTCATCGTGGCGCTGGGCAAAGTCATTTTGTGTGGGTCATTCAGCGGGGGCGTGAGGATCATGATTGACGATGCTGCGAAGCTATCATATCTAAGTTATCATACCATGAAAAAAATCTTCACAATGGCGACCTATGTAAAAGACCGAGCCAGTCCGATTGAGATAGCTCGATTTTTCTAATCGGAATACTAGTACCTCGCTGATTATCATTGATAAAGGTATAGAAAGCTAAGCTATAAATAGGACAACATATTCTGGGGAAAAGATTTAATAATAGTTTGAAAACGTTAATTTAAAATCAGTTATATTCAATCCATTATATGTTTAAAGATCAATGAAACAATTATGCATTTTCTGTATTGTATTTGACATTTGTCGTGATTCAGTAAATAAATTGCGAATTAAAACGTGTATAATTAACTTTCAACGCAATCATAAGTGTTAAGAAAACGAATTATTTCGAACCTGCCATTTGTAAACGTTGTAGCGACTATGGTATATAAACAGCATAATAGCCCTATGACATATGTGAAACTCGTTCTTATGCGTGCTTTCTCACTTTGCATATTTAAAAACTTTTCAAACAGAAATTACAGAGCCACATCAGTGCACATACTATGTTTGATAATTCATTCGTTTGTTGGATATTGTTTGCTGTTTTAAACACACATTAGGTTATATCGCGGAGATTTAGTTAACCTTACCATGTGTTCATGGGCGAACTCACGTATTCAAGTGCTCTTACGACTATGTGCTCATACCTACTTTTGGGAATCATCATGAAATTAGTGCCGTTCTTAACGAACAAACATGCCCAAGCTTATTGAATTAGAGAAATAAAACAATAATCAAAAGATGAAAAATATATGTTCATGCGCACATGGGCATGTGAAATCACGTCCGTACACATAGCATCATTTACTTATGAAAGGAAACAACGAAATATAAAGTTTGGTATGATATACATGTGAAATTAAAGAGCATGATGTAATTAAAGAGCATGTCAAATTTTGAATTTATATGCTCAAACGTAATGCTATAACCCACAAACGTTTTACTGTAACAGACCGTTTTTTTAAAGATAAGTGGTACAGAAAATACACGTCGAATATCTTTTCAAAGATATTTCTGGTTATATTTGATCGTGAATGTAACCCGCTTTCCAGTTTCGCTGAATGGATCAAGTTCCCCACGGGAACTACTTTCCCGTACCCCCATTTTTGTTTCTTACTCTACATATTTCGTACCCACTTTTTTTCGTACCCATTTTTTTTCGTACCCAAATTTTTGCTCGTACCCAAATTTTGTTTCGTACCCAATTTTTTTCCCTACCCAATTTTTTTTTCGTAACCAAATCTTTTTTCGTATCCAATTTTTTTTTTGGCATAATTTTTGTACCCAAAATTTTCGTACCCATTTTTTTCCTACCCAAAATTTTCGTTCCCACATACACAACTGTGGTGATGTAGATAAACTTAAATAGATGCTTTTATACCAATTCTCTTCAAAAGCATCGTCACACCAGTACTGTCAGTACTTTGATTTTTGTAAGGAATGGACATTAATGTTGAGGGGAGGAACGGGATCTTTTCATAGCTATGAATCAATCTGTAGTTTCACTCAGGGATTGAGCAATAGACTGACCATGGTACGGAATACCGTTAGGCCATCGTGGTTACACATTAAAATCCAGAGGGCGACAATGCGATAGTATGATAGCGACAATGCGATAGTACGATGGCGACAATGCGATATAACGATGACGACAACGCGATAGTACGATGGCGACAATTCGATAGTACGATGGCGACAATGCGACAACGCAATAGTAAGATGGAGACAACGCGATAGTCGTATCGTACTGTGACCATCGTATCATCGCATTGTCGCCATCGTACTATCGCGTTATCGTACTGTTGTCATCGTATTATCGCCGTATTATCGCATTGTCGCCATCGTACTATCGCATTGTCGCCATCGTACTATCGCGTTATCGCATTAGTCGCCATCGTACTATCGCATTGTCGCCATCGCACTATCGCATTGTCGCCATCGTACTATCGCATTGTCGCCATCGTACTATCGCACTATCGCATTGTCGCCCTCTGGATTTTAATGGCAAATATGTATAAAGGCATTCTCTTCTAATTTGAAATATAAATCATATTTTAATATTCCCTGAAAAATATATTGATTCTACCTATGCTTAAATGAAATATCATTAAACGAGCAGTATTGATCTAACTTTTAAGTCACAAAATGACACAATCTAAACATAAATATATCTTCAATGAAAGTAATTAAACCGTTAAACTCAATCGAACATTTAATAAATGATTATCAGTTCGTGTTGCGTTTTAGCATTTATGCCGACTCATTGCTCTAATTACCTCTTTTCACCCATATCCGCTGAATGTAAATTTACGGGACTGACAAAGCCTATGTTTTTGAGGGAACTGTAAGGCGCGCCCAGTTCTTAATGGTTCACATTGGTTTAAGTCATGCATATGTTCTCTACCACTCCCATAAATAATCTAACTAGGTAAATTATATTTTAGAATTATCATAAGTTGGTTCCGGCATCGGATGTTCCTTGCTTTTAAATACTCATCGTTTGTGAGCGACGAGATGAGCGAGTGCTCCATGTCCGCTGGTCGGGTTACGAACCTGTGATGACGCTGCAGATGACCAGTGGTACAATCATCATCTTCAACATCCGGATGTACAGCTCCCCTGCCATACCTGATACACAGAACCGGTATAAAGGAAATTATCTATAAACCATAATAAACTATTGAGTTTTTATTCCAAATAAAGCGTGTTTAGATTCTTGTCTGTACAACTTTCTTTCTACATAAACCGCAAGGAAAATTCCGTTTATATGGACTTTGAAAAAAGCGCATCAACCCATCGATTAAACAACACTGTTTCATCTTGACACAAACATAAGTTTTACTTAAATATTACTGCTGGTTTACATTTAAACGGATTTTGAAAGGAATACAGAAGGGTCAGCATTGGTTGTAGTTACATAAGGGTCAGCATCGGTTGTAGTTACATTAGGGTCAGCATTGGTTGTAGTTACATTAGGGTCAGCATTGGTTGTAGTTACATTAGGGTCAGCATTGGTTGTAGTTACATAAGGGTCAGCATTGGTTGTAGTTACATAAGGGTCAGCATTGGTTGTAGTTGCAGATTTGTTTATTTTCCAAAAGTAAGCTCAGTTCGGCATATATCTGGTCCGTGAACCAAACAGTAATTATAACAAAATTTATCAGTATTAACGAGGAATATACCAGTAAATTCAAAGCAATTGAACAAAATAAAAGTTTATTCTAACGGTAAATATTTCGCAAGAAGTTTAAATCAGTATTTAGGGTAAACCTTCAGGTATATGTTGCAATAAATTCTTCTGAACGGCGGATGGTAAATGAAGGCATTTATGCAGAATCAGTATTCACGGTGGACCTTTTGGTAAATGCAACGCAATGAAAAGTATGAACGTTGAACTTAATTCTAAATGAATCGCAAGTAATCAGTTATAGCGGTGAAGTAATGGTAAATGTAATGCAACCAAACTGTATTAACGATGAACCTAATATTCGTGTCTTGTTCTGATAAAACTGGGCATAATGCATGTGCGTAAAGTGTCATCCCAGATTAGCCTGTGCAGTCCGCCTTTACTCGGTAAGGAGGGACTTCCTTAAAACTAAAATTACCATAAAAGCGGAAAGTGTCGTCCCTGATTAGCCTGTGCGGACTGCACAGGCTAATCTGGGACGACACTTTACGCACAAGCATTATGCCCAGTTTTCTTAGAACGCCACATATTTAATATTACTCAATTGACTAGTATTAACGCTGTTCTTGTGTCATTTGAACAAAGCTCGTGAGAATAATCGTGTCTTAAAATTTCAAGCACTGTTTGGCCTCATAATTTTAACAACTATGGGATTCATTAATCTTTGCGTTTCTTTGTGGAAATGGGCACTTTTGCACGTTTGATCCGATTTCTAGTTACACGTATTTGGACAAATATGTTCATAAATGGCAGGTAATGTAAGGTTCCATATCAGGCATACCGGGAACATACGAGTGTAATTGAACCAAAATAATACTGATACTACTCATGTTAAAGGGGCCTTTTCACAGATTTTGGCATATTTTGAAGTTTGTCATTAAATGCTTTATATTGATAAATGTAAACACTGGATCTTAAAAGCTCCAGTAAAAAATCAAGAATAAAATTAAAAAAAGGAAAAAAAGTAGCCGGTACCAGGGCTCGAACCAGTGACCCCCGGAGTCCTGGAGTTAGTCTGAAGTAAAAACGCATTAGCCCTCTCGGCTATTCCGCCGGATATACACAGATTAAGTATTTTATACATTATATAAGCAATCTTCGTAGTTTCGTTAATTTAAACGATAACAACAGAACTCTCCAAATTATTCAATCGTTTCGCGTTGCAACGCTTTATAATTTTGAGGTTTTCAAATCGTCAAAAGATACATATAATGGCTATATTTGACTATGGGAAATGTTCAGTAATACTGTTTCCTCACAAATATCATAACTAAAACGAAAATTTGTGAATCTGAAACAACTTTTTTCAATTTTGTCAAGTTACCAACCCGTGAAAAGATCCCTTTAAGGTCAATGCTTTCAATGACACTCTCAAATAGAGTGAAACATGTCTACATTGTCAGGATAACTAAGCAATAACGGAATGTGACGCTCTGAAAACAAGGCATGTATTGAATGCATCCATGGTCACTATTTCATATCGCGCTATGATACAATGCGTATACAAACAACTGGTTGCAATAACTCATTAACAAATGCAAGACATTTAGACCATATGCTTTAAGAACTTTGGATTGCAATACATTAATATTATTTTATTTCCCGCATACTGAAATATGGATGTAATGAGTCTTACTTGGAGGTTGATTTGTTTTACACATTTATTTTTGTATTGTATTCTCATGTGTGTTTCTGTGGGTAGCAAAGTAATTGGACAAAATATCATTCGGTTCAATGTACGAATTATTGCATCTCGTTCAAAAGCATTATGCTAAAATTTATACTATAAATAAAATAAAACATCATGATTTTGTCAACCATATGTCAATTACGTGTATATGTATTATGTAGTTACACAAATGAAACTTTGCACAACAATGTTCATGTATACGTACCGATCCACATGAGAGCGCTCTGTGAGGGGCGATGCGGCTCCACCAGAAAGCCGATAAGGAATCCGACGCCGACGCCGACAAACGTCAGAATCACCAACAAGTTCTGTTTTATAAGTCCAAAACATTGGTACCATTTCCCTATATTTGACGCCGTTGAAACTCGCTTAGCGGTTGAGACGTTTTGAACGTCCACTTGCACAGGATCTTGCATATTGACGCCTGAATTATTACCCGTTTATTACTAAATGAACAGCAAAGCAATGCAAAATGTGAACGCGCTCTATGACTGATTTGTTTTGGCATGTAGTTTGCACAAACTCAAGAAAAACTAGAGGCTCGGGACGATTTAATGCACATATCTTTACAACAAGTTACATTTTATGTACAGACTTATTTTACATCAGGTCTGCATTTCAAACGAGCTATGTTACCGGGTGTATAGCCAGAATCATGAGTTGAAAGATAGCGAGAAATGAGGACGGTGAGATATTTATAGAGTAAAACAGAAAGCGTTTTTAATTAAATCTTCTTGTATTTATCTAACGTCGGTACGTCTCTCCTAGCAGAGTGCGCATTTTGCTGTTAAAGTTGTATGTTTTGTTACGGTCTAGCTGTATAACCCAAATATTTGTTATCAAATCCTATGGAATGTTGAGAAATGTTGAGGAATTTTCACGCAAGTATGTCCGAATATTTTTTTATTCATTAGTGGCTAAAATTTAAAAAGTCGCGTTTAAAAAAACTTGTGTTTAATACATGCGCGTACACGTGCGTGAAGTGTCGTCCCATTAAAAGCCTGTGCATTTCGCACAGGCAAATTAGGGACGATACTGTCCGCTTTTTTAGAAATGTTTTTATTTAACAGATGTCTCTTCTAAACGAAAAGACGGAACGTGTTGTCCCTAAACCGCATGTGTGGACTGCACAGGCTAATCTGAGACAATCATTTACGCACATGCACAAAGTCAAGATTTCCAAGAACAAGGGCTTTAACATAGGGAGGAAGAGTATATATTTTTATCGTTTGAATTTACAAATAAGAAGAAAATGATTTCCATAATGTCATGTAATGAACGCTTGGGCGCACTGAACGTGTGCACGATGAAATCGAGTTTGTTTGGCAGTTTTCCGTTATCAAGCTTGAAGTGTAACTGTATAAGACATAGTTTGTGTCTGTGGTCCTTTTTTGTATTTTTATGTCCCCCACCACTATAGTGGGGGGCATATTGCTTTTGCCCTGTCTGTTGGTTTGTTTGTTTGTGTGTTTGTGTGTGTGTTTGTTTGTTTGTTTCCCACAACTTTAACATTTGCAATAACTTTTGCAATATGGAAGATAGCAACTTGATATTTGGCATGCATGTGTATCTCTTGGAGCTGCACATTTTGAGTGGTGAAAGGTCAAGGTCATCCTTCAATGTCATAGGTCAAATATATAGCTTCAAAGCGGCGCAAAATGGGGACATAGTGTTTCTGACAAACACGTATTACTATTATTATTACAATTTCTGTGTGAATTAATTGTCGAACTAAATTTATAAATTAAGATATTGGTTTATTAATAGATTAAATACACAATATATTGCAGGGGCCTTTTCACAGATTGTGGCATGTATTGAATGCTTTATATTGATATATGTTAACATTGGATCTACAAATCTCCAGTTAAAAAAAAAAACAAGAATAAAATTAAAGAAAGAAAAAAAAACTAACCCTAAACTGGGCTCGAACTACTGACCTGTGGAGTAAACGTCGTTTTGACCACTCGGCCATCCGCACTCATACAATGAGTGATGTATTGTATACTTTATATAAGCAATCCTAGTATCAAACAAAATAAAACGACAACTCTCCAAATAATGTAATCGTTTCGCGTTGCAACGGTTATAATTTTAAGGTTTTTAAATCGTCATAAGATGCATATAATGGATGCTTTCGAGCATGGTAAATGTTCAGTATTACTGTTTCTTCACAAATATCATAACTTCAACACAAATTTGCGAATCTGAAACAATTTTTTTTTATTTTGTCGATTTACCAAAACGTGAAATAATCTGAAACATTTTATAGTTTTATGTTTTACGTATAAGTCAGCACCACAGCAAGGCAATTGTTCAGTCTCATTAACACGGCCGTTAATCACGGGCGCCACCTCTTGTTGCGATACATTAATAAATGAGCAAATGCTACTTCCGAGGTGGCGCCAAGGACCGGATGTTTTTAATTATTTTTACGGATATTCTTGAGGCTGAGTAGGTTTTATATGTTGTTTTTCAACATATTTCGCCTTTTTTTAAAATCGGACAATAAAGTGCGATTCAGCAAAGATTGAATCATCCACAAATGTACAGAAACATATAAATAACAGCCCACTTGGAAACGCGAAGACCATAATATAAAGTTGTTGCATGGTGGAGTTTTTAAAAGCAAATCGCTGTCACTTGCCAGTGTGACGATCACATTTCCGCTCGATTAAACGACATCAAACGTTGGCGTCCAACATACACTAGATGCTAAATGCACAAAACCACTGGCTTCTTGCAGATCTTACAGATATATTTTTATATTTCCAAAAGAGAAACTGCCAATGAGGTGGCGCCAAGGACAGGAGGTAGCGCCAATGCACGATTTATGAATCAGCACATAACTTACATTTGATAGATAATGTTCGTTTTCATATTTCTTTTTTTTTCAAGATAAATACGTAAACCCAAATCTATAAAGAACATATACACATTCTATTAAAAACAAGATGTAAATATGTAAATATATTAGTAACCAAATGAACTAAGAAGTCAGCACCATAAATAAAACGTAATGTACGATATACTAGTTACCCACATTATAAAATGCCCAACAAATAATATTACTAACTTTTCATCATTCTCAAAAATGTATTAAAAATGTGTTTATGCAGTAAGAGAATTCACGTAATAAATCAAAGATGTTACTTCTGCTTGAGAAGTTGCCCCCTTATCCAAATGCTTAATGCTTTAAATCACGAAAAGAGAAAGGTATACGAATTATTTTAATTATCATTAATATGTCGTTTGTTCCCACTAACATCTCCGAAAACATTAGGATAGTTGGGTCTTAACTAGTTAACCTTTTTTATTGTACTCTAGTTACTATCCATTTGTATAGCATATTCAATGAACTTAATCTTCCAAATCATGCTTCTCTATATCTATTTTAGACTTAACTTTGTCGATTATATTTCGTGTGATTGATTTAACAAAAAAAATCGAACACTCAAAATGGAATACCACACCAAAAGTTAATGTTGGAAATCGAAAAATAGCTGAAAATGTGTATCGGCGCCACAGCCTGTCATAAGCGTCATCTCATTGGCATTGGCTCCATCTCTTGGAATAGTATCAATGAGATCGACACAAAGCCAATGTATCTTGATCAACGTGTACATGTTCAAAGCCATGGTTTGATGTAGTTAGCGATTTCATTTAGTGGAAAATTACCAGTGACACAGGCAAATTGCATCGATTTTCTTTATAAAAAAAACACACCATACCACAACTTATAAAGAAAATTACGTTTCGAAGTGGGTTGTTAGTATATGTTTCTATACAGTTTGGGATGATTTAATCCTGTAATTAGCGCCATCTCGTAAGTAGCATCGGCTCATTTATTAATGCATCGCAAAAAAGAGGTGGCGCCCGTGATTAAATGCAATTGATTATATCTCGCATGGTAGATGAAGGCCAAGGCTTTCTTTGTCTTAAAATCATCTGTTCAATTCTACATATCGCCATTTTGGATCAGCGAACGATGTATTGCTTAGATCTTACGGAGGATTGACATATTGCATATGCCTAGGCGTTAGTTCATATAAACGGACTCCCAGAGCCTTTGGTATTTTTGCTATGACGCCTCTCAGCAACCCTTTGGGTTATAAAGCTGTGAGTTGAATTATTGCAACTTGCCTAGGCGTATGGTTAGGCGAAACAATAAATGTGTTGAACCAGAAATATATTTGGATAAATATTGGCTGCCAATAGACAAATAACTTACTGAAAGAGTTCGATGCAAAAAGAAATGCAAAAATGCTCATGAATCAGAAGTATTTCCCTGGGATGGAATTGGAAGTGTTGCCCAATGAACCCATTTTTTAAAGTTATTCAGGGTAAATACACATATTGGTTGTTTAATATTATAGATCCGAATCAGGTTTCAAGGCGGAAATCATAGCCACTGCCAATCCTTTTTCGAAAAAACATCTTTGTTTTGTCTGCTTCGTTCATTGTCCGCCTTTGTCCGGAACTATACTTGCAACATTTTGATGTTTTCATTTAAATAAGTATGCTCCCTGTATGAAGTAATGAAGGTATGATGGAAATGGAATCGCCATGTCTATATGTAAACCGTAATCATACAGTTTTTATGTATATCAATATTACATGAAATATATTTTTAAGTAACAACAAAGACGTCCCTGGTAACAATTTGATTGTTCTATTTTTCTGACTTTTCGCGCAAATGTAAGTCTAAGTCTTTACTTAGTTGTATCAAACAACAAGTAGGACAAAAAGTATTTAGTTATCGAATTCCGCTTCGAAATACATTCCAACCTTCCTTCTAACAGGTTCATCCGGCACGGCTCTGGTTTTACTTCATGGTTCTGGTCGAGCAAGGTATATTGTGTGCACAGATCACTTTGCAAGCTTTTCACAATGAACTACCGTTTTGAACATTCTGTTTTTACCAAAAATCAGAGTGCTCCTAACCAAAACAACATTCACAACGTAAACCTACATTTTCAACTACAATTAATATTACCCTTTCATGAATAATAACGAATAACACAGTTTTGTTCTTGTTTTATTTTAAATGCATAAATAAGTCCCTGTATTTACAATAAATGGATACAGAACATATCCAACATGAACAAAATATTAAATTGTCAAAGGATATGGTTTGAAAAAAGTTATAATACCCATACTAATAGTACCACAAAACGACATCCAGTTATATGAACGTAATGCATTATAAGGGTGTTTGGTGAATACATGCCAGTTATGTTTGGAATGTAGTTTAAACCTTAAAGCGCTGGAGCTGAATTTTAAAGGCCTTTGCAAACAGTTTGGATCCAGATGAGACGCCACAGAACGTGGCGTCTCATCTGGATCCAAACTGTTTGCTATTCTGATAGTATTCTTTGGGAAAAAATGAAGAAAATGCTTATTTTACAAATTCAGCAGACGACATTTTAGCAGACGACAAATTTCCCAGCATGCAAAGGGTTAACAGGAGTGATTAAAATGTAATGAATGAAGTCAGCTCAATTCAGGGAGCGTAATTCATATACACAACAGTTAGATACGAAAAGAAAACATATTAAAATGAGTAAACAAAATTAAAAAAACTGCAAATGATGTCAGAAAAATGCAGCTTCATGTTATTCTTAAATAACCATGAGAACAACTTCCACTAAAGATAAACTTTTTTCCTATATTTAATCATTAATACATAATTCCAATTAAACCAAGTAAAGCACTCTCGCATATCTGATGGAGTGAAAAGACATGGGCTGGATGGATTTCATGAACTAAACAATTAAAACATATAACTTGTAATTACATAATAAAACTTTAAATAACCACTATTCACAGAAGCCACGAATAACCAGCCCGACTTAAAATATCAAACAAGACAAAAAACAAACTTTTTTACAAAACAATACATCAAAGTATACATTACATGTATATCAAGATAATTGATACAAACCCAGAGCATCCATGGCAGCCAACTAATTCAGCTAGTTTGGCATACTCCATACACATGATTGTAGATTGAACACCTACAATAGCAGGGTTCCATTGCTGCTCATCTGTTCTAGTAACAAATAGTCTGGGCCTAGTTTATCAAACATGCTAATTATTCAAACAGCTCATAATTTTTAGATCATGATGTAAATAAAAGAAACATGGCACTTGCAGCAAAAACAAATTTTCAACTTTGAAGACATGAATTTTATTTAAATAACAGTGCCATCCTGAGCTAAGTTTGAAGGTAAGCTACCGTCACAAAAATGCAGCATTATACCTCCCTCCAAAACCAAAGATATTAAGTCAGATGTTTAGTACAATTTTTACTAAGAAGGACTTTGACCTGACACGCCCCAAATACATTCACAAGATAGATATCCATGCAAGCTTGCTATTTCCAAAGTTTCATAAAGATAGGCTAATATAGAATAAAGGTTTACACCGCCTGCCATACATCAATCTAATAACTTGTTGGAAAATCTGGTTACAAAATATTATTACAAGTAACTCATATTTCAAATATCAGCAAAACAGTATACACAGAACAGGTTCAATTATAAAGTATCAGTGTGTTTTCTTTGTTTAAATAATTTAGTGCAATTTTTAACAGATGTAAGCATAATTTGATACCAATTGTTAGAAACCAGTATTACAATTGTTAGAAACCAAGCCCAGGAATGAACAATTTTGTTTTGTGTATATACATGTAAGCTGAAAACCCAATCACAAGCAAGGCAGTATAATATAGACAACTATATCCCCCATTGAAAAATTATTTTAACAGTGAGTATAACACTCGAGTCATGACTTCTGAATGAC
This sequence comes from Dreissena polymorpha, assembly GCF_020536995.1. Lineage (NCBI taxonomy): Eukaryota > Metazoa > Mollusca > Bivalvia > Myida > Dreissenidae > Dreissena > Dreissena polymorpha. Next base: position 76,687,613 of record NC_068355.1, on the reverse strand, counting down.
ACACTTTCTGTAAATATTTATTGGAAATCCTTCAATGGTTATAGGAGATATGAAGCATATACTAAACAAGCTATGTTTCACAGACACTGATGATCAAACAAAACATAACTTTTGACCTTCAAGTATTAAAGGGTATAGGAGATGTATAGCAGACACAACTGTGGGGGCTAACACCTTTGCACTTAAAGTTGGACCTTGACTTTTGGCCATCGTGACTCACTCATGTTGGACCTTGACTTTTGGCCATCGTGACTCACTCATGCCTTCTGACTTGTCTCAATGTCCTTAACATTTGATGCAAATTGCACGAAAATCCTTAAGAGTATCGGAGATATGGAGCAGACACTCTGATGGTGGATCAAACCTTTTACCTTGAAGTACCAACTTGACCTTCTACCTGTATAACTGAATCAGACCTTTAATAAAGCATTTTAACTGCGGAAATATGCGAGTTTCATGACACTCTGTCAAAAGGGTAGGAGATACCAAGCAGACAGGAAAATGTTCGGACAGACAGAGGAATGAACAAAAATGCATTCCTATAACCCCCCCCCTTCCTTTAAATGGGGGAATCAATAACTTAACATCATTTGACTGAATACATACAAAAATGCATGATTATTAAGTAAATTTTGTTCATTACAATAGGAGGAACATGCAAGAAGTATTTGAAAATATTTAAGTTTTTCCACAAAAAAGTATTTTTTGCTGTTTTTCAAAAAGAATCAAAAAGATGATAGTTATATGACTAAAAAAAGTTTTAAGTTTTAAAAAAGTCAAAGGGAATTTACAATATTTAGAAACAAGATATGTGTTTGTCAGAAACAATATTTCCCCTTTTGCGCCGGTTTGAAGCTATATATATTTGACCTTTGACCTTGACGGATGACCTTGACCTGTCACCACTCAAAATGTGCAGCTCCATGAGATACACATGCATGCCAAATATCAAGTTGCTATCTTCAATATTGCAAAAGTTATTGCAAATGTTAAAGTTGGGGCAAATAAACAAACAAACAAACACACGAACCAACAGACAGGGCAAAAACAATATGTCCCCCACTACAGTGGTAGGGGACATAAAAAATATGCGCCTTTACTGCTGCTGTCTATTGTATTTGTTTTAAAGTATAAATGAGGAATGTCATATAAACAGTATGATGTTTTCAATTTGAAGACCATAAATAGCTAACAAAAATATAATTAAATCAATACAAGATGCTGCATTGAATAATTTCATATGCCCCGAGTAAAGCCTTGTCAGAATTGAGTGATTGATCCATTGAATAAGAATAAGTTCAAATGTAGGTCAATGTCAGGGTCAAAATGAGGTCAGGTGATGTGGGTGTTGAGTGTTGAATGGAAGAATCAATGCTTTGAAGTAAGAAGTTCTGCTATTTAACGTTGGTCAATTTGAGTCAGGTGATGTGGGCCTGTTTACATAGTTCAAAGACAATATCCATTTAAGTATCAAAGCATTGTAGGAAGCATTATTTATGAAGACAAAACAAGTCATTTACCTTGAGCAGACAGAATAAAGAAGTCATGGACAGGCCCATATTTATATATGACTTGTGGTATCTGCTAATGCTAGGGGCATATCAAACTTGATTATAAATAGATAATTGTGTTCCCATAATTATATACAACATACACACCTCTATATATAGAAACATGACCTCATTGTCTCTTTATGTGCATATAAAATTTCCAGCAAAACGTAACTATTTGAAATACATAGCACGTAAACCCATTAACATGGCTAAGCATGTACTTGTCAAAGAGGTCCACATTCAACAAATACATAGCAATAGCATGAAACCATGTTTTCAACATTTAAGGTATGCACTTAAATGATTGTGCAGGCCTAAGCTAGATCTGCATGTTAGCTACCTACACACACCATGTAAGCACCATGCCTCATCACCATGACTATTGTGTTTGCATGAGCAGCTTCATTTGTACACACATGTATTTATAAAACAGTAACTTCACATAGTGCATTTCTTAAGAAACAATAAATCATTAACAACAACAATATCACAGTAATAAACCACATAAGTTAAATTGAGAAGAATAATCAATAATTTCATTGAAAAACATTATCTTGTAACAAACAAGAAACTAATAATGAATAAGATTTGAAACTATTTTGACAGTTAAGTTATGTATGCCACTACATACTTATTGCTCAAATATTTGTAGCAAATAAAATTTAAATAAAACATCCATTGCTGTTTGTCATCTATTTTTTTATTGTTAAAGGAATCATTCATTTATGCAGCTCCATAGCACAGTGAATTGAGCAGTGACTAATAAACAACAGTTTACACTTAATTTGATTATAATTGGTAAGTTTCTGAATCATCCTAAAAGACTCAAGACACATTCAGCTTACAGGACAGCCTATTTTTATCAACTTTATGGTCTATTGCCTAAATAGCATATAACTCTTTGAGCAAAAATATTCTGTCTGATAGTATATCTTCATCCTACTATCATAAAAAAAGAGTAAGTACCCTGATTAGCAATTCCTCTGTATTATCCTTCCAACCTGCTTTGTTGTACACTGACCACCCAAACACAGATTGGAATATCATACAAGAGCATTGCACCACTACTGCAATACCACAACATTTAATAGTAATTTTTTACTACACACATTCTACTACACCTGATAAACTCTGCAGCAGCAGGTGCAATAAGTTGTATCTGGACCTGGTGTATCGTTCCTGGGTCAAACTTTACAAGTTCTGCTGCTGCAGGTGCTATAAGTTGTATCTGGACCTGGTGTATCGTTCCTGGGCCTGGCAATACTCATTGTAGATGAGCTTGAACAGGAACAGATGAAAGACGATGACCAGGAAGGCGATTGAAACCCAGAAGATGGTGGGAAGGCCCCCGAAGTGGTGCCCATGTTTGTGCAGCGCTATCACATGGTGCTCATGGGCGGGGGCTGTAGGAGAGCAATACAATGGTACACGTCATTGGCTATAGAGCATAGCATCAGACAAACATGATCTACCTACTGTTAGCATGATGTGTGGCAAAGTAAGATAGTTGTGCTATTGTATTCAGCTATCAATCATCTATGCAAATAAATCTAACTACATATATACTTATTATACTTCTGACAAAGAATTAAAAGCAAATAACAAATTCATCATTCTTGTTAAGTTATAAAGACTTAAAAAAAAAATTTCTGATGCAAAATAGAACAAACATGAGGGGCACAGACCCCGAGGCACTAACCTGAGATCTAAGTAGTCTCAGATGGTGGAGGTCAGAAACAAAGATATTTTTCCCGAGGATCAATGTTTAAATGTTACTTCTAGTGTTAAGAGGCTTTTTTTTGTTAATTTGACCCAATGACCTAGTTTTTGACCTTACCCAGTTTTGTACTCTGCCAAGAAACTATTGTGACAAATGGTCAGCCAAAGTTTTACAAGTGTTAATAAGGTATATTTGGGAGATGAACAATGCACAATGCACAACCTACAAAAAGGGATAACAAAAGCTCACCATGAGCATATTGAGCTCAGGTGAGATAATAAAACATAATTGAAAGAACAATCCACCTTCTGCTATTTCCTTCACGTGTATAGCATGTTTAAGTTCTTCCATATGAGTTTTGTCAGCTGTCACATACAGTATGGCTGTCAGAGGCTCTGTCAGTTTGACAGGAAACTTGGACCAGGTTTTGCTGAAAGATTAGTTGAATATGAAAATGCCACAGTGCATATATTACATTATAAATAAAACATGCCACAGTGCATATATTACATTATAAATAAAACAGTCTCCAGGAATACTAGCCTACGCATATTCAGAAAGTGTTGTCCATGATAAGCCTGTGCAGTCTGCGAATCTCGGATGACACTTTCTGCCTCGACTGGAGTAATGCTTAGGAAGACTTCTTTTTACAGCTTATTTCCATGAAAAACCACCAACATAACCAGCATGTGGAATTGTTGGGAAACATGTACAAAATATACAGAGCAATAATAACTTTCTTTGTTTGAAATTTTGTTTTTGGTTTAAAAAAATCTGTTTGTTTACATCCTTACAGTAAAATATTTATATGTATACTTAAACTGTAAAAAGTGTGAATGTTCAAGGCACTTCAAGCTGTAAATCAACAGATAAATCAACATATTTCCAAGTTCATGCATCATAATTGCAATAGGCCTACCAGTAATCCTCAAACTTTACTCATTATAAAATATTAACTATTCAGAAGGCTTATATTCTTCCGCTTTTATTTGTTTAAAATTGAGATTATGAGCTTAAGAATGTTCAATGTCTCATGTCAAGGGCGGAAACAGACTCAAGTAACATGTACTTACCTGAGTGGCACAGGTGGATCCAGACATCCAGCGTCACAGGCGTAGTAAGGCCGGTCGTTCCTATCGAGGGACACAAATATATTTGCCTTGTTGTTCTCGTCAACCAGCACAGAGATGTTCATGTGGGTGTTGTTGCCGTAGTTGATGCGATGGAAGTTGAAGTCTCGGTGCGTGTCCTTGGGGTGCAGCCTCATCTCCAGGTGGTCGTCTCCATAGTGCAGGGAACCGATGCTTAGCAGCATGGCCTGCAGGACTCCCTCCACACCTTGCAACAGACAATAGCCATAAGATGTTGGGCAGTTATGATTTTTTTCATTGTATTCTCCCATGATTTTGGAAAAAATAGTACGCAACATAAACATCCTATCTTGTCGCAACCACAACCACTATTCAATTTTTCAATATCTCGATTGGTTTGCTGTGTAGATATTAATCAATAACACAACCTCGATGTAAAACATCTGGTTTAAATGTGGAAGAATGGCGTAAAATAAAGTATGCGTTTTTCTGTTGTGGTGCAGAGCGTTACATAGTAAACCGATGTTATTATACTTTTCTGAATTAATTAAGCATTGTTTTTTTTTCTAAAGTGACAATTAAAAAGTTTTGAAATAAATTACATCTTTTATTTTTCTACTGTACATAAATAATATTGATACAGATCGTACAGTATACCGTCCTATGAAACGTAGAATGTAAGTACATAAAACAAGACAGACAGAGGTGCGAAAAAGACATGCATAAAAAGTTGCTGAAACTTAGAAGAGTGAATACATGTAGAAACTGCACCATATCTGTTTTGAACATATACTTATTAAATCGACAAAGATGAGCATACTAGATCTAGTTCGGTAAAAGTCGGTGTTAAAAGCTCACGTTAAACAAAATTACGCGTAAACGTTACACTGTTATGCCTTCTTCTGATTGGTTGATATTTAAATCTGTTTCATAATATGGCAAGAAGTGATATTGTTGCGATTTAAGCAGAAGTTTAACTGAAGAATTATGCCTTTTTAACTTCAATTCGACGATATTTGAGGTAAAAATGGACTTCTGAACTTAAACTGAATGAGTTGGTAATGTTATTTTGCAATTTTACGCAAATTGATGAAAATTTAAACTTTCTGGTGTCCACCACATAATGGGTCCTTCACCGATGAGACGCTGCAAAGAATTTAGCGCATATAAAAAGTATCTCTAAATTCTTTGCGCATCTTATAAATGAGACTAGAGTGCTAACAAGGTTTTACGGAAGCCATATAAGGAAACAAGAGGGCCATGATGGCCCTGAATCGCTCACCTGACTAACCTTGCTTCATGAACTTAAATTTTATTAGACCCATATACAATCCCAAGCCAAATTTTATAAATTAATACATTCTGACAAAATTTCATTAAGACGTGATGAAAACTGTGACCTCTTTCATCTACACAAGGTTTTACTAGAATTTGCCCGGTGACCTAATTTTTGACCCCAGATGACCCATATACGATCCAAAATCAGATATTATCAAGATAAACATTCTGACCATATTTCATTAAGATCATATGAAAACTTTGACCTCTATTGTCTTCACAAAGTTTTTCTATGATTTGATCTAGTTTTTGACCCCAGATGACCCTAATACAATCCCAACCCAGATTTCATCAAGATTAATATTCTGGCCAAATTTCATAAAGATTTAATGAAAACTGTGACCTCTACTGTCTACAAAAGTTTGTTTTTTTAATCTGACCTAGTTTTTGACCCTAGATGACCCAAAGTCAATCCCAATCCAGATTTTAACAAGACAAACATTCTGACTATATTTCAATAAAATCTGATGAAAACTGTGACCTCTATAGTCTACACAAGGTTTTTCTATTATTTGACCTAGTGCCTAGTTGCTGACCCCAGATGACCCAAATACAATCCAAACAGGGCTCCTCTTGCCCAAAAATTTCTGTGGCCAACATTTTAGCCAAATGGAATTTTGTGTAGCCAAATTTTAGAAACTGTAGCCAAAGTTTTAGCAAAGCATTTGCAGGGGTCAAAGTTGGATATTTTGAAAATCCTGAACTTAAAGCTGGGGACCAGGGGGCCGCAGGGCCCTCGGTGGGTCCAGGGGACAAGGGGGCCAGAGGCCCCCAGAAGCTCCTGGATTCGACACATTTAAAGGGTGCCTGTACCTGTTCTGGTGATTCTATTTTCTTAAAAAAACAACATACACATATATTTAAAAATCTTCATGTATTTGATAAGGAACACACAAAACTTAGTCAAAAGGCAATTCATTCACATGCACCCTCTGTCTGGCATGGACTCGACTGCAGGTGTTGCTTTTGAAGAACCAGATAAAACCTGTAACAGTGGTTACAAATTATATTTTTCACACATACTTTAAAAGTCAATAATACATGTTTAATTAATGCAGAATCAAATGTCACCATTTATATTCACAGAATCATGCTGCCAGAAGCCTCCACATACACCTAAGAAAATTGGGTATGGTGGCTTCTGCTAAACAGTTAAAATTGAAAATTTCAGCATGGGTTCACCTAGTTTTTATCCCAATCGTTGTTTGAATGCTAAATAATTGTATCCTGGTGTGACCCAAATTTGACGATGTAACGGTTACATGAAGCAATATTTAGCAAATAATTTAAGAAATAATGAATGTTTAATAGCACAAAATAATAATTTTAAACTCGGCTGTATTACTTTGAAATGATTCCAAGACAATAATCATCCATTTAATCGATAAAAATAGAACATCGTCGAATTAAGGCGTCGGCGAATTTGGATTACGGTAGGTTGCCCATATTTGTTTTACAAAAAGTAAAAAAAACAACATTTCTTGCTGCTGGGCTCATATGTTGGGGACAATAAAACATTTTATTTAACTAAAAAAGACCTGTCCCAGTCAGCAAAAATGGCGTATTTGATCGTATTTTCAATTACTGTTAAAATTCTTTTCCTGATTTATGCTTTATTCAAAGGTCAAAATGTTTTAAAAGCTCACAATCAATGAATCATACGTTATTAATAAAACAAAATTGGCAAATTTGCTAGATCTATCTTGCCGATTTTTGATGCAAAACAACCTAAACAGTAAACTTTAGCAACAGAAAATACGACCAAATTCGGGGTGTTAGTTTAAAAAAATAAAAACCGTACCTGGTTGGTCTTGATGGTTCTTATATTCTTTATGTGATAAGGGCCCTCTGCGTGGAGACGCAATGCCTTCTTCCCACAAGACTGATAATTCAGGGTTTTCTTACAAACTTCTCAAACCGCTTTTCCACAAGCTTCCACTTTTCTCAACCAGTTCACTACCCGCCCGTAGACTACAGCTGGGAATGGCCACCCATTATAAACTGTACGCTGAAGTTTCTTTAGCTACCAACAGGCAAGTATCTCGTTGCCATTTTTCTCAACTTAAGTCTAAACACAGCTTCCCATTCGGCATCAAATATACGCAAAAAGTACTCAAATTGATTTAAATCGGCAGCAATCTTTAATCTTTAATCAGATGTAATTGTTTATTTAATCCTCTACGATGTACGATTTGTTTTCACATCAGTAATTTGTCTCGATGACCGGTGTTAATGCCGACTGCGTATGAATTTTTCAGGTCAATAACACGGCGATGTATTGATGCACAGTCTACAGCTGAAAGCGGTTAATATCTGGGACGGCATGTCAGGAAAAAAATCAATACCGATAATTCGCATTGTTCATTAATTAAGCAACGATTAATAACACTTATCCTTTATGGATTTTCATGAAAGAAAAACCATAATAAAGAAAATTTTATTCTCTTTAATCTGATATATAAACAAGTTTGGAAAGAATTGGATGAAAAATTTGGACTTTATTGCATAAACACCATTTTCTCAATTCAAGGGGAGGTAATTCTGTACTTCATGGACCAATAATGCTCGTTTTTTGTAGGGTTCGTGTCCTCATTGATATAAAGACACTGTGCAAATTTGGAAAGGATCGGACAAAAAATGTGGAAGATTTTTGAAAGTTTTCACAAAATAGGCAAAAACGAATAAACATGCATAGTTCAACGAGCTCCTGCGGCCATGTTTTTTGACGAATCAAATTTCTTTGAACAACTTTTTCAGGGGAGCCTTCAAAGGTCATCCCTGTGAAATTTTTAAAAAATCTGATGAGCGGTTTCTGACAAGAAGATTTTTTAAGTTTTTTACCATATATGGTCATGGCGGCCATCTTGGTTATGTGATCAAATTTTTTTTTAACAATTCTTTTGTCCCATGACCTAGGGATGCTCCACATGAAATTTAGTTGAAATTGGCTCAATGGTTTAGTAGAAGAAGATGTTTACAAATTGTTTACAGACAGACAGATGGACAGACGGACGCTGAGTGATCACAATAGCTCACCCCGAGCTATCGCTCAGGTGAGCTAAAAAAACTAGCCCCAAGACAGCTATATTTTTTGATGAACCATAACAATTTTTGAATTCAGCAGAGCTATCATTAGAACAAAATTAATGACCAAGTTTTATTAAGATGGACAATAAGTGTGACTTCAAGAGAGAGTCAACAAGGTTTTACTAAAGCTATATAAGGAAAAATGCCCCACCCACTAATAGCTATGTTTATCAACCAACTGGAACCATTTTCTAAAAAAAAAAACAACGAAGGAGGCAATCAGCTGAATAAAAGGTATTATATTACGTGCAAAACACATTTCACACAGTACAGTGTCAGGAAATATGAATACTTTATTTATAACATGTTTTCTTTCTTTTTCATTGTATGTTTTAGGACACACTCAAAATTAGAAAAATCAGTTTTTTGTGTCTCAAATTTTGTGTAATGTGTCAGAAAAGAATTTAAATTACGATCTTTATTTTGAATGAGATATTTAATGTTAAAAACAAGAACTACACACTCACACAAACATCGGTCTTTCAGTAGAGTAAGATTTGTTGTACAACAAGACTATTGCCAAGCAATATATGTCCCCTACCGGCTCCACCATTGTCAGATTTTTATATTATTTATTTTTATTTGTTGCCATAGCAACCATAATGTTTGACGTAGGAACAAAATGAAATGACATGCATAATGTCCATATTGCCATCTATCTATATTTTAAGTTTCATGAAAAAATATGAAGAACTTTTAAAGTTATCGCAGAATCAAGAAAAGTGTGACAGACAGACTCACAGACAGACAAACTCACAGACAGATAGATGCACAGAGCGCAAACCATAAACCGGTAGGGGACAATTATGCATGGAATATACACACTTCTGTCTTAATAAGCCTGTGTAACATGTGCCACAAGCAGTAAGGCATGGTGTTACCTGCAGATATCATGCGTTGACAGCCCTGTTTCTCCAGTGTAATGATCCATGTAGTCACTATACGTGCGATACTGTCCTCATTCTCAGCATCCACCCAAAGCGTTGTCGAGTGCCTTCAAAAACAAAATAAGAGCTTAACAGATGACATTTAACAACAAATCTGTTACTCTTCCATATTTCTGTATTTCTTGCATTTTTCTGGATAAACCAGAGGAAAATGCCAAAATGGTGCATAAACAAGTATTCAAGAAACAGTTCTCTCACATGATATTTGGGGCTTCTTCCAATGGCCACAAGAAACAGTTCTCTCACATGATAATTGGGGCTTCTTCCACTGGCCAATATTGGCCATGTAAAACTATTCTCCAGATTTTTTTCCAGAATTAAGAGTCGATGACTGAACATTCTCAAGTTTTATTTTTTTAAATAAAGGATGGCAAAACTATTACTTCATTCTTTTACAGAATGAATTGTAAAGTCAAAATGATAATCACATTTTCAGAATTGTGTGTTATTTTTTAAAACTAAATAAATTCCTTTTATGTATTAAGTGGCAACAATTTCTTTTCCAACAAACATTTTCTAATGCAGTAGTTTAAATCATCCTTATGGTCCAATGCCACATATCAGACATTAAAAATAGAACTTGGTGTAAGTTATATTAAATATACATCTTGGTATTAGTTATATTGAATATACAACTTGGTGTTAGTTATATTGAATATACAACTTGGTATTAGTTATATTGAATATACAACTTGGTATTAGTTATATTGAATATACATCTTGGTATTAGTTATATTGAATATGCAACTTGGTATTAGTTATATTGAATATGCAACTTGGTGTTAGTTATATTGAATATACAACTTGGTATTAGTTATATTGAATATACAACTTGGTGTTAGTTATATTGAATATACAACTTGGTGTTAGTTATATTGAATATGCAACTTGGTATTAGTTATATTGAATATGCAACTTGGTGTTAGTTATATTGAATATACAACTTGGTGTTAGTTATATTGAATATACAACTTGGTGTTAGTTATATTGAATATACAACTTGGTGTTAGTTATATTGAATATACAACTTGGTATTAGTTATATTGAATATACAACTTGGTGTTAGTTATATTGAATATACAACTTGGTATTAGTTATATTGAATATACAACTTGGTGTTAGTTATATTGAATATACAACTTGGTATTAGTTATATTGAATATACAACTTGGTGTTAGTTATATTGAATATACAACTTGGTATTAGTTATATTGAATATACAACTTGGTGTTAGTTATATTGAATATACAACTTGGTATTAGTTATATTGAATATGCAACTTGGTATTAGTTATATTGAATATGCAACTTGGTGTTAGTTATATTGAATATACAACTTGGTGTTAGTTATATTGAATATACAACTTGGTGTTAGTTATATTGAATATACAACTTGGTATTAGTTATATTGAATATACATCTTGGTATTAGTTATATTGAATATACATCTTGGTATTAGTTATATTGAATATGCAACTTGGTATTAGTTATATTGAATATGCAACTTGGTATTAGTTATATTGAATATACAACTTGGTATTAGTTATATTGAATATACAACTTGGTGTTAGTTATATTGAATATACAACTTGGTATTAGTTATATTGAATATACAACTTGGTGTTAGTTATATTGAATATACAACTTGGTATTAGTTATATTGAATATACAACTTGGTATTAGTTATATTGAATATACATCTTGGTGTTAGTAATATTAAATATACAACTTGGTGTTAGTTATATTGAATATACAACTTGGTGTTAGTTATATTGAATATACAACTTGGTGTTAGCTATATTGAATATACAACTTGGTGTAAGTTATGTTGAATATACAACTTGGTGTTAGCTATATTGAATATACAACTTGGTGTTAGTTATGTTGAATATACAACTTGTTGTTAGTTATATTGAATGTACAACTTGGTGTTAGTTATATTGAATATACAACTTGGTGTAAGTTATATTGAATATACATCTTGGTGTTAGCTATATTGAATATACAACTTGGTGTTAGCTATATTGAATGTACAACTTGGTGTTAGTTATGTTGAATATACAACTTGGTGTTAGTTATGTTGAATATACAACTTGGTGTTAGTTATATTGAATATACAACTTGGTGTTAGTTATGTTGAATATACAACTTGTTGTTAGTTATATTGAATGTACAACTTGGTGTTAGCTATATTGAATATACAACTTGGTGTTAGCTATATTGAATATACAACTTGGTGTTAGTTATGTTGAATATACAACTTGTTGTTAGGTATATTGAATATACAACTTGGTGTTAGTTATATTGAATATACAACTTGGTGTTAGTTATGTTGAATATACAACTTTGTGTTAGGTTTCTTCTCCCCATTAACACACAAGTTACATTTAGTAGTAAATCTAAACTATGAAGTTGTAATTACAAGTACAAGTATTGCATTGTTTTGACTTGTGAAAACAGGAGCAAACAACAATATGCAGATGTGTTAAAATACAACCAGGAAGTGTAACTAGGAAAATCTTCATTTATAATCCATTGATTTTAAAGAACCACTCGTAACGACAATATTTTTAATATTGCAGTGAAAGTACAAAAATAATGACAGTCTCCTGGTTCAGAAAATAAAAAATAGATAATGCCAATCATGCAAACATTTGAAAAATTTGATTGAATAAAAATACTTTATTTCAATACTGATTTTAGTATTCAATACAATTCTTAATTTAACCCTTTACCAATCAGATATGTATTTTAACGAATGTGTGGTCCCTTAAAAAGTTAAATTTAATTAAAGACCTTTCTTACTACATTCAAAATATAAAGGCTTCATTACCAACCCTTATATACTGATGAGTAGCAAACAGCATAAAACCTGAACAGACTGTGAGTTTCTCGCAGGCTGTTCTGGTTTTATGCTGTCTGCACATTGCCATTTTTACTTCGCTTTTGAGTGGGAAAGGGATAACCATTAAAGATTAACACCTGTAAATGTGCGCATTTTGTCTTATTGCAAAATAAAATTACTTCTGAATTTATTTTTTTAAACAGTAGCAAACATTAATATATTGAGCTGTAATCTTATATTTAGAACATAAAACAAGGAAAATATGTTGAAATAAATAAACGCTTTTCTCACCGTTTTTGACCTACAGAAACATTGTTTAAATAAAGAAAGCGTTTCAATAATATAATATTTCTTGCACTCAAAGAATGCTTGAAGATAACCCAAACAGTGCTCCCAACACCACTCACAGTGATGTGTGCTCCTTGTAGCACTGGTCCGGGTAATGCAGGGTCTTCTTCAGGTCCAGCACCTCTTCTGGGCTCACCTTGGGGTCGTGGAGGGGCGCGGGCACATTGCTCAGCACGTAGTACATTGTGCTGTTGATCTTCTCACCGTTCAAAGCGTCAGCTGCCTTTGAGTAGCTGATACTGAACCCACTCCTCCACAGCTGTACAAAAGTAGGTTTTTGTTTTATCCAACACATCTAATAAATATGCAAGCTTACTTAACAGGCAAGCATTCTTCTAGCGGACAAAATGAATGAATAAGTTTTTACTAGCCTGAACTGTGTTTCAATAGCCCACATCCCTCGGAATCATAGTACGCGTAACAGCATAAGGCATCATTTATTGGTAAGTGTGATAACTATGATATCAAGGCCTGTCCCAAAACAATATATCGTGAGTATGCAGATACAAGCCAAACTGAATATGCAGATACAAGCCAAACTGAATATGCAGATACATTGCCAAACTGAATATGCAGATACACTGCCAAACTGAATATGCAGATACACTGCCAAACTGAATATGCAGAAACACTGCAAAACTGAATATGCAGACACACTGCCAAACTGAATATGCAGATACAAGCCAAACTGACTATGCAGATACAAGCCAAACTGAATATGCAGATACACTGCCAAACTGAATATGCAGATACAAGCCAAACTGAATATGCAGATACATTGCCAAACTGAATATGCAGATACACTGCCAAACTGAATATGCAGAAACACTGCAAAACTGAATATGCAGACACACTGCCAAACTGAATATGCAGATACAAGCCAAACTGACTATGCAGATACAAGCCAAACTGAATATGCAGATACACTGCAAAACTGAATATGCAGAAACACTGCCAAACTGAATATGCAGATACACTGCCAAACTGAATATGCAGATACATTGCCAAACTGGATTGCAGATACACTGCCAAACTGAATATGCAAATACATTGCCAAACTGCATATGCAGATACACTGCCAAACTGAATATGCAGATACATTGCCAAACTGACTATGCAGATACAAGCCAAACTGAATATGCAGATACACTGCCAAACTGAATATGCAAATACACTGCCAAACTGAATATGCAGGTACACTGCCAAACTGGATATGCAGATACATTGCCAAACTGAATATGCAGATACATTGCCAAACTGGATTGCAGATACACTGCCAAACTGAATATGCAGATACATTGCCAAACTGAATATGCAGATACACTGCCAAACTGAATATGCAGATACATTGCCAAACTGGATATGCAGATACACTGCCAAACTGAATATGCACATACACTGCCAAACTGAATATGCAGATACAAGCCAAACTGAATATGCAGATACACTGCCAAACTGAATATGCAGATACATTGCCAAACTGGATGTGCAGATACACTGCCAAACTTAATATGCAGATACAGTGCCAAACTAGACATGCAGATACACTGCCAAACTGAATATGCAGATACACTGCCAAACTTATACATATAGATCTACAAGTATTTTTATTTCTAATGTATGTTTTAAGACATGAATCTTACTAAAAGATTCAAAATTAAATATACTTTTTACAATTAATAGTGTTAAATGTCAACATAAGTAAACAGGGGACATAACTATACAGAGGTCTTGGAATGAAAATACAAGGAAAGTTACCTTGACTGGTTATGGTCTCTTACATTGGATTAAAAAAAATCACCATAATGTTTTATTTAGAATTGCAATCACTTAATGTGCAGTCTATGTGTGTATATAAGAGTTTCTCATCCTTTGATTAGATTGAAAACTGTATTTATAGTAACCTTTATACTTAACTTTTAAATTTTAAAGCAAACAATCAATTAGTTTTATGCTTGATTAAATTGATTCATTTTCTAAAAGTAACCTGCAGAACACATTTGAATTCACATCATGAAAGTCATAAAAATAAAATAAATAAACAAATCTTTATTAGACTTGAAGGTTTATTACAAAAAAAAAATGTATGCATATTTTTTGTTTAAAGTTTGTTAGAGTACCTGATTCCATAGGTTAACATGCTCATCTTTCAATATTTTGGAATCCATCTTTAGTGCAGCTGTTATTTCCTATAACAAGCACAGGAGTTGCATAAATTAACATTAAGGTCTCAAAACTATACACACAGTTGATAATGCAATATAACTTTGTCAAACTTCCAAGATTGAAAGTGTATATATTTAACTGAATGATAAAATAGAGGATCTTAATTTTGG
Source organism: Dreissena polymorpha (assembly GCF_020536995.1). Lineage (NCBI taxonomy): Eukaryota > Metazoa > Mollusca > Bivalvia > Myida > Dreissenidae > Dreissena > Dreissena polymorpha. The sequence goes on along the minus strand of NC_068355.1, from coordinate 76,672,349 downwards.
TGATTTAAGAGCAAGATTATCATAACCTTGACAAACAACATATTTTAAAGAGTGGTTTCTTTTTATGTCATGCATTTGTATTATAATTTTATATTATATGCCAAATTTTGATATACCCCACAACATTTTATTTTGCTTTTTTTGTCACAAACATGTCTCTACTCGTGTAAAAGGAAAATGCTGCTTTAGTTTCTGCATCCTTGTAACAAAATTATGTTATTTTATTGAAGCTCATTTTTTTATTTATAGTAACAAGTCAAATTGTATACGTATTATGTCACTGAGAGTCCCCCCAAAAGCCAGAATAAAATTATTAAGCAATGCTATTTAAGTTTTTACTGATGCTAGAGTGAAATATTCACTTCAGATTAATATTCTCTAATATTCTCCACTAATTCTCTGCACAGCATGAAATAAATATTCATATTAATATGGTTTCACAGTCATGCTTTTTATGACAAAAAGAAAACAAAAACATCACCATTTCTATATTTAAATATTTTAGCTCTTTTTGTACATAAATTGTGATCAATTACATACAAGTTATCCTACCTCTCTACATTGTTTCTTCAGGCTGAGTATTTGAGCTCTAGCAGCCTCCAGAGGCAGGGCCTTGGTGTAGTGTATACTTGTGAGAACATGCTGTGTGGTGGTCCTTGGGAAACAAAGACACAAGTAAGTTTGTGACAAAAAAAGCTGTCGCTATTTCATGCTCTTTGATAGTGTAATGAACATTTTCTGTTAGCCACCGGATATAAAAACAGTGAAAACAAATTTGAATTTGCATATATTTAATAGAAACGGAGTTTCATAAAATTTAAACCTGAAATACAGCAATGCGACAAAACTAGATTTTCAATGTTTCACCATTAAATTTAATATTAATAACTGTGAAAGGGTTGCATATAAGCTGCCAACACAGAATTTTATGGGAAAACATCCAGCTAAACTCTAGTTAACAAGCTAAAACTGTTTTTGTATTTTCCTGGAACTTCGCCTTATTTTGACAAACTATTATCCAAGGTTAAACCTTCACCATTTTTAGTGCAATACCTAAAAAAACTAAAGTTATTGATTGGACACTGTTTCTATTTAAATTCACAGTGCCTTGTCCTGACGGACAGTCCGATCACTATATGCCTTCCTTCGGGGGCATAAAAATGTCTTAGAATATCAAAATAAATCAGAAAGCCACATAAACTAGAGAGCGGACACCATGCTAAATCCTTGAAATGCACTAAGTAACCCCGTGACCTAGTTTTTGACCCGGCATGACCCATATTCGAACTTGACCTAGATATTGTCTTGATACAACTTCTGACCAAGTTTGGTAAAGATCAGATGAAAACTACTTCAATTAGAAAGCGGACACCATGCTAAATCCTTGAAATGCACTAAGTGACCCCGTGACCAAGTTTTTGACCGGGCATGACCCATAATCGAACTTGACCTAGATATTGTCTTGATTCAACTTCTGACCAAGTTTGGTAAAGATCAGATGAAAACTACTTAAATTAGAGAGCGGACACCATGCTAAATCCTTGAAATGCACTTAGTGACCCCATGACCTAGTTTTGACCCGGCATGACCCATATTCGAACTTGACCTAGATATTGTCTAAATACAACTTCTGACCAAGTTTGGTAAAGATCAGATGAAAGCTATTTGAATTAGAGAGCGGACATGAAAAGTGTGACAGACTGACAGACAGATTGACGGAAAGTGCGAAATCTATATACCCCCTTTTCTTCGAAAGGGGGCATAAAAATTGAATGTCCCAAAATTCTAATTATATTGAAATAAAAGCAATAAACCAATGCTCAATAGTGTTTCTACTTTAAAATCATAACAACTTCACAGCTTTGCTTACTCATGCCTGAAATGATACAGAACAAAAAAGTAAAAACATTAAAAATTCCGCTTCCTTAATAGGAAGATATCATTTAAAATGCTGTTGGGTGAAGCGATTGTTTTTTACCGGCAAACATGGTTATTTACCCAATTACGCAAATGTTATGGTCCATTGACCTCAGGCATGCATCTCTAAGGTTTTATGACCTTAATCAGTTTGTAAAACCCCATGATCAAAGTGTCACGAGATAAGCGAATACAGTGCCTAAATCTGGTAAAATAGCGCTGTAAAATAAACTGTCCAAAAATTAAGATTCATTAATGATCCATGGGGGAATGGGGGAGGGGGGGGGGGCGGTAACTTCCTATATACGGGTATATAGAGGTGTGCTGATTTTATATGATGTGTTTTTCAACTGAAATTATAGATATGGGTATGGTTTTGAGCATCTAAGTATAGATATGGGTATTGAAATCAGAATTTTGCTTGTATATAAATGCATATAGATTTGAAAGTATCAGTATCAAAATGGGTATGATAAATGTCATTCTTGTATCAAACAGTAAATTTCAGTAACGGGAAAGATGCAGAAACTTGACTGTGTCCACTTTATCAGTTCTAGTATTTAAATGGGTCCAGTTTATCAAAATTATTGTATTGAAATGGGGCCACTTTCTCAATGGTATCGTATACAAATGAGTATGCTTTAAAAAGATCTGGTATCAAAATGGGTCTACTTTATCAGAGTTCAGGTATAAAAATGGGTCACATTTCGGAAGTCTCAGCGGGACACCCCTACCCTAAAATTTGGGAAGTTACCCCCTGGGTTAATGATAGACAAAAACACGCATGTCAGAAAATTAAGTCACTAAAATTAATTATTTTGGCCAAAACAGGGGGATGTCCGAAACTTACAGTAATTACAGTACCCCCTCTTCTTCGAAGGGAGGCATTAAAAGAGAAAGATAAATTGGTCAATCCAAGAAATACGCGCCTTGGTGAATGGTTGATTGAAGTATAAAAATATATTAGATGTAAAGTAGTCAAATATACTGACACAATAATAAGAGATCAAACTTAACTTTAAAATTACAGGAAGGTAAACTTTAAAAGGCTTAAAAATTGGTATGAAGAAGATATGAATATCAGAATACTAAGCATTAGTTAAGAGACCTTGCATAATGATCCTGAGTGCATGGATGGCATTGCAGCTTTAGTCAAGAGACCTTGCATAATGATCCTGAGTGCATGGATGGCATTGCAGCTTTAGTCAAGAGACCTTGCATAATGATCCTGAGTGCATGGATGGCATTGCAGCTTTAGTCAAGAGACCTTGCATAATGATCCTGAGTGCATGGATGGCATTGCAGCTTTAGTCAAGAGACCTTGCATAATGATCCTGAGTGCATGGATGGCATTGCAGCTTTAGTCAAGAGACCTTGCATAATGATCCTGAGTGCATGGATGGCATTGCAGCTTTAGTCAAGAGACCTTGCATAATGATCCTGAGTGCATGGATGGCATTGCAGCTTTAGTCAATAGACCTTGCATAATGATCCTGAGTGCATGGATGGCATTGCAGCTTTAGTCAAGAGACCTTGCATAATGATCCTGAAGGCATGGATGGCATTGCAGCTTTAGTCAAGAGACCTTGCATAATGATCCTGAAGGCATGGATGGCATAGCAGCTTTAGTCAAGAGACCTTGCATAATGATCCTGAATGCATGGATGGCATTGCAGCTTTAGTCAAGATACCTTGCATAATGATCCTGAGTGCATGGATGGCATTGCAGCTTTAGTCAAGAGACCTTGCATAATGATCCTGAGTGCATGGATGGCATTGCAGCTTTAGTCAAGAGACCTTGCATAATGATCCTGAGTGCATGGATGGCATTGCAGCTTTAGTCAAGAGACCTTGCATAATGATCCTGAAGTCATGGATGGCATTGCAGCTTTAGTCAAGAGACCTTGCATAATGATCCTGAAGGCATGGATGGCATTGCAGCTTTAGTCAAGAGACCTTGCATAATGATCCTGAAGGCATGGATGGCATTGCAGCTTTAGTCAAGAGACCTTGCATAATGATCCTGAATGCATGGATGGCATTGCAGCTTTAGTCAAGAGACCTTGCATAATGATCCTGAAGGCATGGATGGCATTGCAGCTTTAATCAAGAGACCTTGCAAAATGATCCTGAAGGCATGGATGGCATTGCAGCTTTAGTCAAGAGACCTTGCATAATGATCCTGAAGGCATGGATGGCATTGCAGCTTTAGTCAAGAGACCTTGCATAATGATCCTGAAGGCATGGATGACATTGCAGCTTTAGTCAAGAGACCTTGCATAATGATCCTGAAGGCATGGATGGCATTGCAGCTTTAGTCAAGAGACCTTGCAAAATGATTCTGAAGGCATGGATGGCATTGTAGCTTTAGTCAAGAGACCTTGCATAATGATCCTGAAGGCATGGATGGCATTGCAGCTTTAGTCAAGAGACCTTGCATAATGATCCTGAAGGCATGGATGGCATTGCAGCTTTAGTCAAGAGACCTTGCATAATGATCCTGAAGGCATGGATGGCATTGCAGTTTTAGTCAAGAGACCTTGCATAATGATCCTGAAGGCATGGATGGCATTGCAGCTTTAGTCAAGAGACCTTGCATAATGATCCTGAAGGCATGGATGGCATTGCAGCTTTAGTCAAGAGACCTTGCATAATGATCCTGAAGGCATGGATGGCATTGCAGCTTTAGTTAAGAGACCTTGCATAATGATCCTGAAGGCATGGATGGCATTGCAGCTTTAGTCAAGAGACCTTGCATAATGATCCTGAAGGCATGGATGGCATTGCAATTTAATATCGGTAGTAGTTACAGAAATTTGTTCTTTTTGCAAAACCAGAATTTCATATTAAATTCAAAAGAAGAATTATCATGCTTAAAGAGGCGGTTAGAATGTAAATTGAAAGGAATTCTTGGGCACATGAAGTTGTATAAAGCATATAAGAAAAACGTAAAAACCCATCTGACCAATATTTTTTTGATGCAAGACTATATATATATATATATATATATATGGGTAGTGTATATTATCTTATGTTTTACCAAAATGCTTTATATCACGCCATCTACAAAATACTCTTGACATCACATGCTGACCACATATACTCTATATGGTGTCAGTAGACTATATGGGTCAGCAGAAACATTCAAAGTGGACGCCCGGAATCGTCAATTAAAGTACTTAAAGCACTCAGCCCCTAATATATTCAGATCCCTTTTTCGACAATAACAAAAGCGCAGTGTAACCACAACAGTAAGGTTCAATATTTAAGCAAAGGTACATAAATAACAACTTTGAACATTTTCAATCTACAATGGGCAATGAAAGCAAAACTAATTCAAAATCATGGAGGATTTACACATAACAAATGCCATTCCTAATGGCAATAAGTAAGTTTTTAATCCTTATTGTCTTTCTGAGTTGTATTAAAAACAACGGTAGTGGATCCAGTGTGGCTGGAATGTTATACAGGTAAATTTTGCATAATTTCGCGACCTGTCAAATTGTGTTCCTGCATCATACAATGTCTTGAAAGCTTTTGTCATATACTAAGTTTAAATGCTACTTTTTCTATTCTTTATCGGTAATATCGCCTTCATATTACAATTTCTCCTTCCTTAATAAAATAATCCTCCTGGATTATACTATACAACTCTAAACAAATGTATTTATCTATTAACAACTACACTTATTAAACTTAAGGTATGTTATAAATTGTTATTGATGTGTTTAAAACCAACATTAACCAGTGATGAATACCGGTATACAAATGTTTGACATTGTGATACAAGATTGTGATAAATTAATAGTAATGAAAATATGTATTTTACATTTCTTTTTTCAGGATTTTCCTGAAGTTTTGTTATTGTTATAAAATGTTCTTGAATTTAATATTTTCGATAATACTAGTTATAAAAAAACATTGTTTGTCCTTGTTAATTTGATGAGATGGAAAGTAGTTGGCGTGATATAATTGTTACAAAGTTAGTTACTGACCCGATACAGGATATACGGTTCTGTGGAAAACCATATTGGGGCGAGACCTTCGGAACCGTATATCCCGTATCGGTCAGTAACTTACACTGTTACTTTTAATACAACTAAAAGTGCCAAAAAATATCAAGTTCAAGACATCAGAATAAATCATCAGGGGATGCAAGACAACAAATAGATATTCTATTGAACATACTTTCCTGGAAAGATTTCATTTTTGCTTGGTACCCCTGTGGAGGCTACAGCCAACCCTATATAGAGGTTGCTGTCTGCACTGTTCTCTATCTTGATCATGCCTGTGGTGAGGGAGAAAGAAACCTTGGAGCCAACAGAATTGGCAGCACTGAAAAACAAATGGACAACACTTCCAGCATGGTTCAAACTAAATGAGTCTGTAAGTGTCTATGCTCATGTAGAGGGCTAATAACAAATACTGTAAAACCATTAAATTTCGTGTGGTACGAAATTTAGTGGATTTCATTGTTCCTCCAAACCACAAATTCAAGTACCAACGATTATTTTTACATTTTTAATCCAAAATCGGTCCTTTCCGAATGTCATTGCCGACATTCTCTATTGTTTTCGGTTATCTGAGATATTTGATTGAGATATGCTAGGTAATACAATACGTTGTTTTCTTGATAAGTTTTTGGGTAATAATACTTTTTAAATCAAGCACGGAATTTAAACTGTACATCAAGGATTGTTCTCTTTTACGTGACGTCGTCAAATTAACAGTTTGCACATATGTCAATTAGTGCAAATTAAAGTTAAAGAGACATAACGGTTTTCACACCTGTATTTTGGGGACCTTATTACTCAATTGTTACTACTAGGGGACCGATTGAGCAGAGAATTGCAAATATTGTCAAAACAACATTGATGGCAATTAGCGAGCGAGGACCCACAAGATCGCCGCTTATTCGCTCTTATCGACAATTATCAGCAACACTTTCATGCTTCAGTGCACATTAATCACAAGCCTTGCTGTCAACATACATTTGCAGATTATTCTTCATTATTACTCTGGTTGTTTGAGAAAAGTTAAATTATTATGACTGTCAATCTTCCCCGAAAATTTGAAATCCACGAAATTACGTGTAAACGAATTAGTTGTTTTTTATTAAACCACAAAATTTCATACCAACGAATTCTATACAGTTTACAGTATCCCCAGGAAATCATGTGTGAAAAGTCTGAGTGTTGTCATCAAGATGTTTGATAAAGAGCTCCAGATATGTTAAGGATTAATTTGCCAACAAGTCTAATTCACTTGACTGACCAGAGAATCTACACTCAAACATGGCATTGAGTGACCAGAGAATCTACACTCAAACATGGCATTGACTGAACAGAGCATCCTCACTCAAACATGGCATTGACTGACCAGAGCATCCACACTCAAACATGGCATTGACTGACCAGAGCATCCACACTCAAACATGGCATTGACTGACCAAAGCATTCACTTAAACATGGCATTGACTGACCAGAGCATCTACACTCAAACATGGCATGGACTGACCAGAGAATCCACACGCAAACATGGCATTGACTGACCATAGCATCCACACTCAAACATGGCATTGACTGACCAGAGCATCTACACTCAAACATGGCATTGACTGACCAGAGCATCCACACTCAAACATGGCATTGACTGACCAGAGCATCCACACTCGAACATGGCATTGACTGACCACAGCGTCCACACTCAAACATGACATTGACTGACCAGAGCATCTACACTCAAACATGGCAAAAGCATTTTTTCACTAGTAGCTGTCATGTTTGACTTAACAAATGTCTTTGACATGGGTCAAAATAATACTGACACAAAACTTTAAACTTACAGGGTCTACTCACGTGATTATGTGATAAACATAGTTGTTGAAAAAAGGGAATTGTACTTTACTATTAACAAACACATTTTCATGACAGTATATATAATATAGCAATATTTTATCTTTCCATATTGCCACACTATGTTTGGCATTCATTACAAAATTATCAGAAAGGCATAGTTATACCTGTCAGAGACTGTTTGAGCATCATTCCAGCCTGAGGCAAGCCCCTGGTCAAGTTCTAGGACCACATTTTGTTTGGTTGGATTGTGAAATGTCAACTCCTGCACCAGCAAGGAGGGGCGCAACCTGTGGGCGTACATCTCTGTCTCCACTGTTACACATTTTGATCTCTGAATAAGAAGTGGCAGAGGTTAATATAGCTTAAACATACTTTATATCTGACCAATAATTTTACAACCACAGTTCAAATTCAAACAGTAGAAAAAGGGTTGACTAAATGTAGAGTAGCAACAATACTTGTTTGATTAATTATATTACAGTTTCTAATACCGTGTAGATTAACTGTCTATATTTCTGATATATTAATCCATCTAAATCCTGACCAAAACCAATCAAACATTTCACTGTATTTTTCTTTTTGCACTACCATCTGGCCCAAAGAAATTCTTTCGACTTTGACTCATTTCAGTCATATAAAGCAGACATAAACTCATCTAACATCCTCTAGAAACAAACAACTTCATTTGAATAATACACAAGACTATTACAAAATCATAAAAAAACATAGTATCAAGAATATGTCTTTTTCATTTCAAAGTTTTCTTTTAAACACAAATAATCAAAAGGTTGTGTCAGTTTTTAATTGAAAGTTTATTTTTATCAAAACACATATTCAGACAGTTCATCATGAACAAATATTTTAACATTATTGGAGTAAAATATTTACTACAAACAAATCAGCAGTGAATTATTGTATCAGTTTCTAAATACTTCTTCTCAAATACTTTATTATTGATGTATGTACTGCTGGATTTGGCAAGAATAGTATTCATTGCAAAAGGTTTTACCATATTTTAACTGGGAAACTGTGTAACAAGAAACCATTTTATGCTCGTCTGACAAAGGTCGAACAATAATGTGGAATTAAGTATGAAAATCCACTAAATGTGAAGCTGGTATATATTACAGGACACATGCTATGAGATATTATGAAGTGTTATATTAATATTTCTATATTCCAACAGATTTCCGGTGTCTTCTAATGACATACTCAGTTAGGACCAATTATCTATGTGTTCATTTTTTTTTACTTTCAAAAGAAATTGATGAGAAATATACTTTTTTTATTTCAGTATCAACAATTGATAATTTAATAAACAATAAAATGGTCTCTGTTTTCTATGAAAGCAGTCAGATATCAAAGATTGTAAATGTTACTTACAGTATTAAACACCTGTATTCTTGTAGCTAAGCCATGTCTTATTTGCAATACATCCACTTCTGCAACAGAAAACATTCTTTTTCATTATTATAAGTATTGTTTAATGTGTATGTTGCTTTAAACTCTGATTCATATCACAGCAGTATGAAGCAATTTTACCCAAAAGTAGTACATGTATTATTACCATATGTTCTTATATGCACCATCCTCCTTGTTTAATTGATGAAGCCAGTTAAGCATAGAAGATCACTTAGAGAGTCTCTCATATAGAATAGCATTTATATGAGTATGAACATCATATAATTTATGTGAGCTTCAAAAGACCAGCAGTTACATTTACAGGGACTTGCTTAAATTGAGCAAATAGCAACCATCAAAAATATTGTCACATTGTCCTAGATTGTAACTAGAAAAATAGGCCATGATGGCACTGAATCACTGAATTAAAGGTATACCAAACATCTACAACCTGACCTTCTTTTCAGTTTATGACCCCACCTGACCAAAATGTATACATAGCCTTGATATTGTCAAGATAAACATTCTGACAAAGTTTCATTACGATTAAATCATAAATGTGCCTTCTAGAGTGATTAAAAGGTTTTGAGATCTGACCAGATCATCTTGTTTTAGGACGCACTTGACCCAGATTCAAACTTGGCCTATATATTGTCAAGATGAACATTCTGCAAAAGTTTCATTGAGATTGAGACATAAATAAAGCCTCCAGAGTGGTAACGAGGTTTGATTGAGATTTGACCTGCTAACCTATGTTTCAAGGCATGTGACCCTGAATTTAACTCTTTCAAGATAAACACTATGACAAAGTTTCATCAAGATTTGGATGGAAAGTGTGGCCTCCTGAAATTAACACTAGCTTGTAATATTAAAATGATTTTTGTATAATTCCTTGACACTAGCTTGTAATATTAAAATGATTTTTGTATAATTCCTTGACAGTGCCTTAATATCTCTCAGACATGGCAGTTTTTGTCAAATTTGTCTGACTGTCTGACAGGTTTATCAGGGTCTGTAGAATGATTCATTTAGCATCATTTACCAACAGAGGTGTTGGTTACTGAAATATCGTCTATGAGTTTCAGTTTTACATATGTTAAGTTGTGACAAGTCAGTAGTACAAAAGAGTCTGACCTTCTTTAGTTGCGTGTTCCATGCTCACACTCACCACCGGGTAGTAGGGTATGACCACTGAGAGGGCACGGTTTAAGCGCACATACACACCATTAAAGCTGTCAAAACTGGTACCCACAAAGCCATTCCCTGTAGAAAAATGCATGTTTTAAATAAACAATCTTCAGTACTGATGTATTTATTGACAACACAAAATGAGTAAAATACAATCAAAATTATAAGCATTTTCATCATTTAAATGCAACATGCCAAACATTCAAGTAAATATGAAGTTTAAGCTTTCAGTTCACCTTATTTACAATGAATTACATTTTTAATAAATGTAGAATAAAAACATTCAAACATTAATCTGATAATTAAAATACAAACCAACATAAGCTGGATAGTTTTTCTTTCCAATTATTTGTGGCACAAAATTAGTGACTGCATCAAAATTGTCTATTTCATGCTGAAATTTTGACAGCTTATCGCTTAAACAAGCTCCAACTGAAAGACAACAAGCAAAGTAATTGAATTGATATCCCCCGCCAATATGCTTCTGGACACAAAAGTGTTATATTTGACACTCAAACAAGCATTTTTTCAAGATAGAAAGGGCCATAACTCCGTTATTTACAGATGGTGTACAATGCCATTTTGCGTGCATCATCCTCTTATCCATATATATACTCATACCAAGTTTCAATGAAATCCGCCAAAGCACTTCCAAGATATGGCTCCGGACACAAAAAGTGCCGTCCGGACGGACGGAAAGACGGACGGATGGACGGAAAACAACAAAACAATATCCCTCCGCCTATGGTGGGGGATACCTATGGCGGGGGATAACAAGCAAAACTTAGCAAATTCATTGAATTGATATCCAAGGCCAAATAATTTTTTTTTATGGATGGGTGCAAATCCCTTGCTATACTGCATAAACCTAACAAAGATAATAAAGTGTAGGGTAATTACTTTAATGTATTGAAATTCTCCTCATGTTGAAAATTTGTATCATATCTGAGATAAAGCCCTGAAAAGTTACATCATACAAAAACAACAAAGGGCAATAACTTTTAGTTAAGAAAGCATTACGGTTCTTGTGCATGGCACTTCTTCTAAATGATGTCTACACATCCATGGAGTTTCATATTGAAATCTTGAATCTTATCTGAGATACAGCCCTGAATAGTTCCATCATATAAAAACAACGTAGGGCAATAACTCTTATTAAAGAAAGGGAAAGGTTATGAATCTTTAGCATGGCACTTCTCCTCATTGATATCAATACACCCATGAAATTTCATGTTAAGTCTTGTATGGTATCTGAGATATAGCCCTGAAAATTTATATTATACAAAAAAGGCAATAAATCATATTTAAGACATTATAGGGTTATGGTTCTTGAGCATGGAACTTTTCTTCATTCATATCTATACCTATGATTTCAAAGCTCTGAAAAGTTTTGTGACAGACGGACAGACTAGTGGATGGACAGACTGACTGACAACGCAAATTCTATATCTCACCGCCTTTGGCAAGGGGTGAAAATAGTATTTAGAGCCAACAATCATTTTTAAGAAAATGCATACCATTAGTATAAGTTTAAGATAAATTGTAACATTGACATTTTATTTGTTCATTGGCACAATTGACAATATTGAACTGATTCCAAATAAACATTTATAACAGAAATAATACAAATCCATTTGACAAATGACTTGATCCAGGGCCCTCAATCTATCAAATCTGCCGCCGAATTTCGGCGGCAGTCCCCCACCTGAAAAGTATATTTTTTCACCCAAAAACTGATTTTTTCCCCTTCAGAAAATGAGAATTGTTTTTCGCTGATTTATAGTTGAAAATTGACTCCAATATATCACTGTCCGTTATATTGGCTCCCAAAAATGTGACGAGCATAATCCCCAAAGAACATGTTTTAATCTGAGAATTTGCAGACATAAAATCAGGTTCAAGCTAGTATTTTACCCTTTTTTCACCCACTTTAATTTTCTGTTTAATCCGACATTAATACTCCAGTTTTGACTAGATTGTTTGGTTTCATTGTACATCACTGTAACACCTGTGTACTGCGATAAACAATAACTCCTCTTGCCAACCATCAGGTCATTTTGGGTGTTAACATTCTCTCTTGAAATTGCTTTGAACTGCCAAAACGCACCAGTGCACACATGAAGGTGTATACAATTTTAACTGTAAATGTCACAAGTCAATACTGAACTATCTCAACAATCTTTGCGCGTTAGTTACAGTGTAAACTACCTGCTTTTAATTGAGACGCAAAGCTCCCTCAGTTTGTCAAAATGCACCATGCTTTCCATGAGGATAAGATGACGTCATTGTTGATGATTTTGTACATGGGGTCTAATTTGTGCATGCTTTCTTGAACAATAAAACTTGGCGATTGTTTTCAGATTACAAATTTAATTATACGCATTTGAAAATACTTACATGGAATAATGTTTTGTTTTATACCAATGAATAACATATGGATATAACACATACTTCAATAATGTAGGAAAATAGCCTGTTTTGAGATTGCCAAATTATGCTAATGCATACTTAAACATGCAATAACAACCTGACAATTTATATTGCGCGCCGGATATATCTAGGTCGCGATCTTTGGACCCCTTCAACTGCAATATATTTTGACTTTTAAATAAGATTACTGTTATATAGATTAAGTAAAAGTCCACCTTTCTGTCCTATAGACAGTCACATATACATGTATAGAAACATATGTTTATAACAGTTCAACACAGTTGTTGTGTTTTGTTATAAAAATTCCCCCATTTACAAAAAATCCACCTCCTAAGGGCTGCGGACCCCTTCCCCCAAAGAAGTGTGAGGGCGCTGTGATCAAACCATATAAAATAGAGAAATATTGAATTAGCTCGAAATTCCATACAACATGAACAAGTGCCATAGACCTCTGGCCCAAACGTTAAGTGGCAGTTATCAAGAAAGTGAATACTTATACAAACACTGTGAATATTAAATTCTTGCGTCTTACATTAATATTGTACTGTTTGTACATTAACTTTTAGCCACAATAACTTAATGACATACTATTTGTAATATTATTTATTATTTCACTTGAATACTTAGTATTTTTTCTTTTATTTTTAATACTTTGTATTTTTTCTCTTATTTTCATCCTGAAAATCAAATGATTTAGTGTTATCAGAGCCTGCTCAGAAGAGTTTATTCTATAGATTGTGAGCTAACACTGAACACGTATTGAACAAAGATCACTAACCTCCATCAGGTGAATTGCTGTGATATCCAAAGCCAAGGAACTTGGGAACAAGATAATACATGAACATAAGAAGAAGAATGAATCCAATTATGATCTTCCTGGCCCTGAAAAGGAACAATAGTTGTATGTCAGGAGACAAAATATTAACAAACAAATTATGGGCAGGTCCCATTTTTATGGACTTTGAATCATTCCAATGCATACTTAGTCTGATTTTATTTGTGTGATAATATTGTAGTTATTTTCTGTGTCATAGCCCTGAAAATCTTCATCACACTACTATCATATCATTTAAAGACCTCTTCAATTACAGTGTCCATTCTAGACCACACGATTGTGAGATTTGCGCTATTTTTCCAAAGATTGCACACATTTTCAGCATGTGAGCCTGAATCCAGGAGTACTTTTTAAGAACAAAGAAATATCGACTTCGACGAAAAGTGTGAGAGTTTCTAGAATAGACACTGAAATTATTTTGTTTTGTGTGCGTTTTTAACTAGATTATTTTACACATCTTTCGCTCTGATTGCATTTTAAAAAGAAAGGCACAGGAAAATGTGTATGTTCACTCAATTTTGAGGATAAATGATCAATCATGTATCTTACCAAAAACTTCTGATAATTCGCTGTTATATCTAGGTTGGAATCTATTAAAGTGTATTACTAAAGTCTTGATGTAGGCAGGGTGTCATGACACTCAGTTAAATCTATATATTAAGTAACAGCAAGTCTCAACTTCAGGCCTTTCATCAGGCGCTATGCATGCACATGGGCTGCTCTTCTTTATTTCCCAAATAATTGTTGCGTTGATTTTTGCCACAATGCTTGTTTTATTGATTGTAATTGTTTACCTTTCTCTGAAATTTCCCAAAAGCACTTGCAAAATATGAACATATTGTTGTTTGCTTTCAAGCCAGATAAGCTTCAGGCAGCTAAAGTCAATTCCAAACTAGTCAAATTTTTACAGGACAGTAGGTCCTTTAAAGCCGCCCGGATTTGATATTTTTCACAACAATTCTGTTATCTCAAGTTCTCAACTGACCAGAATTGATCAGTATTCGTCAGATACATTTTAAAGCTTAACTCCTCCATGCTGATTTTCGCAAAAATTTTGCAAAAAATGCCAAAAGCATCAAAAATACGAAACCTCATCACGTACATAAAGGAATCCTCAAGACTACATGTATTATTAACCAGTGATGTATGCACGCTTTGGGTCACGTGAGCGCCAATTTCACGCTATTTCCACTTCCGCGCATTTCAAAACAAAGAAGCACTACTAAATAACACAAGCAATTTGCAAACGAATAATGTCTAACGATAGCCCTAGCAAAGTGATTAAACAAGAGGGCCTGAAAGGCCCAAAGTTGCTCACCTGAGATTCAAAGGAACTGACCTGTTCTGTGCAGCCCAAGATGTCATTAGAACAATATGTTCTTACCAACTTTCATGACTAGTGAACACCCTGGCAGCCACGTTTTTTAACAGACCAGAACCATTTTCATAGACATCCAGATATCATTTAAACAAATATACTGACAAAGTTTCATGAAGATTCATAAGTCCATATAAGGAAAAATGCCCCGCCCACTGGTGGCCATGTTTTTCAAGCAAATGGAACCAATTTCGAACTTGTCCAAAATATTATTGGGACAAATCTTCTGACGAAGTTTCATGATGATTATATAGTACAATAAATATGGCTTCTAGAGTGTTTACAAGGTTTAACTATAGCTATATAAGGAAAAATGCCACGCCCCCTTGGCTGCCATGTTTTCCCACCAACCGGAACCATTTTCGAACTCATCCAAGATATCATTGTGACGAATCATCTGACAAAGTTTCATGATGATCGGACAATAAATGTGGCCTCTAGAGTGTTATCAAGGTTTTACTAAAGCATGATATATAGCCATATTAGGAAAAATGCCCCGCCCCCTGGTGGCTATGTTTTTTAAGCAACGGAAACCATTTTCGAACTCATCCAAGATATCATTAGGACAAATCTTCTGACCAAGTTTCATGAAGATCCGAAAATAAATGTGGCCTCTAGAGTATTAACAATTTTTTACTATAGCCATAAAAGAAAAAATGCCCCGCCCCCTGGCAGCCATGTTTTTTAACCAACCAGCATCATTTTTGAACTCGTCCAAGATATTATTGGGGTGAATCTTCTGACCAAGTTTCATGAAGATCGGACAATAAATGTGGCCTCTAGAGTGTTCACAAGGTTTTACTATAGCCATATATAGCCATACAAGGAAAAATGCCCTGCCGCTTGGCAGCCATGTTTTTCAAGCAAACGTAACCATTTTCGAACTCATCCAAGATATTATTGAGACCAATCTTCCGACCAAATTTCATGAAGATTGGACAATAAATGTGGCCTCTAGAGTGTTAACAAGGTTTTACAATAGCCATATTAGGAAAACTGCCCCGCTCCCTGGCGGCCATGTTTTTTCACCGATCTGGACCATTTTTGAACTCATCTGAGATATCAATAAAACCAATGGTTTGACCAAGTTTCATGATGATTAGGCAAAAATTGTGACTTCTAGAGTGTTCACAAGGTTTCTCTATAGCCATATAAGGAATACTGCCCCGCCCCCTGGTGGCCATGTTTTTCAACAGACCCGAACCATTTTTGAACTAAACCAACATATCATTTAGACAATCATTTTGACAAAGTTGCATGAAGATTGGGCATCAAATGTGACTTCTACAGTGTTAACAAGGTTTTTCTTTTTTTTGACCTAGTGACCTAGTTTTTGACCCAGCATGACCCAGTTTCGAACTCAGTAGAGGTATCAATGGGACAAATGTTCTGACCAAATTTCATGAAGATAAGACAATAAATGTGGTCTCTAGAGTGTTCACAAGGCAAAATGTTGACGACAGACGACGCACGATGCACAAAAAGCGATCGCAAAAGCTCACCATGAGCACACCATGAGCACGTTGTGCTCAGGTGAGATAAAAACATATTTTTGTCTTAATGGATAAATGAGGATCATTGTGTATTGAATATCATGTTCGAAAAAAGTCAGAATGCAAGCTGATTGCATAAAAATGATTTCTCACATCAGAGCAATCAATAAGGTTGCAGGCAGATTTGTGAATTGAAAACAAAAGGAGTTTTTATCGAGCTTGATGAAAGCTTATTGAAATTTGTGGAGTAATATGCATAGATATTAACAAAAAATCACGCTGCAAAAACATTACCCTGCTATGTCCTGTCTGTTTGCTTGTCCCATTGTAAATGGATAATGACATGACCATTCATAATTCATGCACATGTCGTAAACAATGATGCAACTGTCACGTGGTTTTACATGTGACCCGAGCATGTTTAAATTTAGATTTCTGTGCATGCACATTTTGAGTGGTAAAATATCCAATCTTTGTACTGAATTTGGGCATTTCTTGAACGATTTTGACCAAATTTAATGCACATCTGACATATAATCACTTTTTCCAACACATAACAACAATGGGAAAATATACCAACATCAACTAAGGCAGCTTCAGTCTGCAAAACTCACTTTTTTGTCTTCATAGCCAATGTGGCTATGAAACTTTTAAAATGTCATAGCCAGAGGAAATTTTTCATAGCCAGAAAAAAAATAAAAATATTTTACAATGTCAGACATTATCATGAAAGGACAACAACAGTCGCTACATGCATATATAGATTGCATTTGGGGGGGGGGGGTATTGATCTTAATCATATGAATGATAAACACCAGGGCTCAGCCTAGGTTAAAATTTGAGGGAGAACAGCTGAAATTATGGAGAAGCGAGTCCAAATTAGGGAGAAGTGAGGCCACTAAAAGGAGAAGTTGTTTCTGTTCAGCATTTAATAAAATCTTCACTTGTAACTATGTTTTATAACACCCTTCATTACACCAAGCCTATCATCATCAATGACAAAAAAATACTAGTAATATTTTCAAATTCAATAACTCCTTATATATTAAGTCACATAAATCAATTCATACAAATACAACTTGTGATTTCCATGTGCATCATAAAAATCAGCAGTACTTAAATATTGTCATCACAATCCAACACCCTATTTACATTATAATGTATATGATTATTACATATTGTAGAGCTTAAACCCAAATTATAAATCTCATTTTACTACTATCATTTTAATTTGCAGTCAAAATGCCCACCGTACTCATGCCTTCTGTCAAATACAGGCTTTAAATTAAAGCCTAATTAAATTAATAAATCTACCACACTAATCGGTCCCTACGGGTATATGCATCCACGAACAAATCATGGCCAGTTACTTAAGACTGATGATGAAAAGCAGGTGTAATCCTCGTGGATATTGAGCATTTCATGCATAAATAAATTTTCTATCGAAAAACACTTCCGAATTTTAATTTTAACGCAATGTAAAAAAAACAACACTCATGCTACAAATAAACCGTGTTCATGTATATTGTGTTGACCCACGGTACTGATTAGAAGCTCGTGACAATTATGCAGGACATGTACAAACATCACGTTATCCGCATGGAAAGCGAGGGTGTGTTGAATTTTGTTCACTATGTATATACTGACACATTTATTCGCATTCGTTACAGACCCACATGTCTTGTTTAATACGAACCAATGGGCACATATTAGCTAGAATGTTAAAACTTTGTTTTATGAGTTCAAGTGTTTTGATTCAATTGATTACAAATATTTTGAAAAATATTTTTATTTGTATGCATTTACTTACATAATACACTAAGAGGGATATAAAATAAAGTCATTTACGTATGGATACATTGGCACTATGCACGGGTGAGTAAGTTTTCGTGTGTATGGTTATGAATTCAAAATAAATTGCGCATCGACTGGGGAATTAGTTTTTAAGAGTTTTAAAACACGAAACAAGTTAACAGTGTAACACCCTAGAGTAAATCGTATTCATATTTACTGTTGGGAATGTGTTGCGCGTGTTAACTTTTTGTGCGTAAATACATGTCCATAACGACCTCAATTCATCGGTTAGGTAAACTACTGCATAATATGTATATACAATGCGCGCAATCTCATTGGTTACTATAGATGTTAATGTACCGCTTAACTCCACCTGCAAGGCAGTGTACTAATTGCGCTTCCAGAACAGAGAACCATCAAAACTGTCGATAAAATGACACTCGCTTCACATCTTTTGATCTAAGCCTTAAAGGGGCCTTTTCACAGATTTTGCATGTTTCGAAGTTTGTCATTTAATGCTTTATATTGATAAATGTAACCATTTGATATAAAAAGCTCCAGTAAAAAATCAAGAATAAAAGAAAAAAAAGGTAACCCTAAGCAAGGCTCGAACCACTGACCCCTGGGATCCTGGAGTAACAAGCAAATTCGTTGAATTGATATCCCCCGCCCATATGCTTCTTGACACAAAAGGGTTATATTTGACACTGAATAAAGCATTTTTCAAAATACAAAGGGCCATAACTCTGTAATTAACAGATGGTGCACAATGTCATTTGGCGTGCATCATCCTCTTATCCATATATATACTCATACCAAGTTTCAATGAAATCCGCCAAAGCACTTCCAAGATATGGCTCCGGACACAAAAGTGCCTATAGTAAAAAGCATTTATTCAAGATACAAAGGGCCATAACTATGTTTTTAACAGATGGTATACAATGCCATTTGGAGTGCATCATCCTCTTATGCATATATATACTCATACAAAGTTTCAATGAAATCCGCCAAAGCACTGCCAAGATATGGCTCCGGACACAAAAGTGCCTATAGTAAAAAGCATTTATTCAAGATACAAAGGGCCATAACTCTGTTTTTAACAGATGGTATACAATGCCATTTGGAGTGCATCATCCTCTTATCAGTGTCCGACAAATTTCTTATTTTTCAGGTAGCCCAGTGGGCTACCAATAAACATATTTGGTAGCCCATAAAATGTTCCTACAAAATGATAAGAGGCAGGTTTTCATCTTTATTTTATTTCTTCATTTACATATACACAATATGTATACATACATATACATAAAACAGCAAGTAGTCTGATGTACACAGTCAATATCGTAAATTAATGTTACAGTACAGGCACCGTGTACTTGAATGTAAATGTACCAAAGAAAATCATATGCTACATGTAGATAGTACATGAATGTGCACATGAATGTGTACTTAAATTCGGACAGCACGTTAAGTCGTAAACGTAAATAAAGCGTTTAGATGATCAATGCGATTGACTCGTATGGTGTTAATCAATGCAATTGCCATTTTTAACAACAAATACCGAGTTTCAAGAAATCAAGAGTATTAAATCATGTATTTACTTGTGTCCGACTTTAAGTACTGTCCGAATTTACGTATTGCATCCGTATGTTACGACACTTGTGTGCAGTCAGTATACAATACAATAATTGTTTCAATAATGAAGGAACTGATACAGCGTAACGGTAACGATACAGCGTGTTCACATGATATTTTATTAAGAGAAATGTCAATGCCAAATAATTCGCGAGATTCCCCGGTACTTTAGTTGAAATTCACAACGAAACTTTTAATGGAAATTAAATGATTTCAATGCTGTACCCGCTACGACATTATTAAAATACACCCACGCCAATTTTCGCGCGCTTTTTATCAGGACAAAGAAATTCATTTCTTAAATGTAGAATTTTGTTACCTAAAATATCTGTACACAACGCGTGCAAACCGTGGCAGGTTATTTACGCATGTTGCAATACAACGGTCCTGATTGGGATAAAACCATATGCCGAAATTCATTTGACATTTTAGAAAATTTCAAACGTTTGTGTTTATGACTCTTATCGTCTATATTACCCACCCATAATTTGGTTTAAAAAATATATATCGGGCATATATGGGATTATTGATTAACAGTCGATTAATCCAATTATTAATTGACAATGCAAACTAATTAGCAGGTGTTAACCGCGTTCACAAAGTTGTCATTAATATTCATTTTCGGTTTCGTTACCGTTTTGAAGAATCCGCTATTGTTTTGATTTATTTTATGTTTGGCGTCCTTGGATATTTAACAACATCAAAAACGTTGTCGCTATTACTCATTGTTGCGGTTAACAAAGAATTCCGAACTGCGAAATGATGTTGCATCATGTGCGCCAACTATCCAACCGGCTCTCATTATATTATTAGCAGACGACAAATGTTGATTCTGATTGGATGATTAAAATACACTGTTTCTGTTTAATACATTACCGCAAGTGATCGGTGACTGATAAGATAATTGATTGCACTTTGTTATCGGATTATAAACAATACACAGTGTACAAACACATGGTCAGCGTGTTTATTCTACGTATGTCTGTCAATAAACCGGGCTACCGCTCTTATAGATTTATAGTAGCCCGGCGGGCGTCAGCTGGAAAATTTCAGTAGCCCGATGAAAAATTTCGGTAGCCCCCGGGCTCCGGGCAATGGATTTGTCGGACACTGCTCTTATGCATATATATACTCATACAAAGTTTCAATGAAATCCGCCAAAGCACTGCCAAGATATGGCTCCGGACACAAAAGTGCCTATAGTAAAAAGCATTTATTCAAGATACAAAGGGCCATAACTCTGTTTTTAACAGTTGGTGTACAATGCCATTTGGCGTGCATCATCCTCGTATGCATATATATACTCACACGAAGTTTCAATGAAATGCGCCGAAGCACTTCCAAGATATGGCTCATGACACAAAAGTGCCGGCCGGACGGACGGACAGCCAGACGGACCGACGGACAACGCCAAAACAATATCCCTCCGCCTCTGGCGGGGGATAACGTCCATCCGGACGGACGGACAGCCGGACAACACCAAAACAATATCCCTCCGCCTCTGGCGGGGGATAAAAAGTCTACCCCTTAGACCACTTGGCCATCCTTCCGGATACAATGTCACATGTATTTTATACTTTATATAAGCAATCCTCGTAGTTTCACAAAATATAACGACAACAACATAACTCTCCAATTCAAATTATTAATTCGTTTCGCGTTGCAACGTTTTATAATTTTCGGGTTTTTAAATCGTCAAAAGATGCATATAATGGCTATTTTAGAGCATGGTAAATGTTCTATATTCATACATGCCAGACGTCCCAATCTCGGCGGGACAGTCCCGCTTTTGGGCCCTTTGTCCCGGCGTCCCGATATGACACGACTTGTCCCGACATTCGTAAAAAACGATGTAAGGTCTATAGGTTCCCAATAAAATTCGCTATTCAAGCTCTGTTTCGCTAACACTTACCACTGCTAATCCCTTTATTGCCCTCAATTAACAATCCGATTCTACTTCTCGTGTGTACCAGTGTTGTTTATGACACCTTATCAGCGATTTATCGGCTAATTATTGATTTTATCAGACATTCACACCATGGTGGTCTTCAAGATAGTGGTCGCTTATTGCTATCAATAGATGTATTATAATGAAATAAATGTTGAAAATGTGTTTGTTTTTGTCTTTGTTTGAAACGGTTTACAAAACAATTGTTTTGTAAAATTAACTCCGCGTCATTAATGAGTCTTTTACAGAAAATCTGGGCCATAGAACGGTTTAGGCGTTGTTGGCAGTTAAAATGAACACAAAGACGGTTTGCTTCCACCAAAAACCTACCTCGGAAATGTGTACGGCCGCGCATTCCGTGTCAAGCTGATGTAACTGTTCAGTAGATAGTTTACTGTTGACCGTACTTTGAGTGTACTGGATTAATGTTTGCAATTGAAAGTAATATAATCAGTATTGTTGTCATAATGTTCCAGATTTTGTACTCTAAAAAGATGAATATTATCTTCGTTGTTTGATATTGTCTTATTTAATAAAACTGTTATTGTTATGTTTTAGATTTCATGCTTCATATCAGATGTTTTATATCTTGAATAAAAGTATAAGGAGTTTTTGTTAGTACTGTACTGACTACAGTAAAGGTGGAATGAT
Source organism: Dreissena polymorpha (assembly GCF_020536995.1). Classification (NCBI taxonomy): domain Eukaryota; kingdom Metazoa; phylum Mollusca; class Bivalvia; order Myida; family Dreissenidae; genus Dreissena; species Dreissena polymorpha. The sequence continues at coordinate 76,649,824 of NC_068355.1, read as the reverse complement.
AGATCGTTTTAGGTGTCCTGCTTTTTGGTCAAATGTCCCGACAATTTTTTATGGAATGTCCCGCTTTGGACCTAAAAAATTCTGGCATGTATGTCTATATTACTGTTCCCTTACAAATATCATAACTAAAACGAAAATTTACGAATCTGAAACATTTTTTTTCCAATTTTGTCAATTTACCCAAACGTGAAAAGGCCCCTTTAATTGTTTGGAGTGAATGCCCATGTATGCTAGTTGACTGAATAAGCTTTTACATCAGTCGATCATGATAATAAACTGAGATTTTAAAAGCGTCATCAGCGACTTTATAACACGTGTAAATATTGAAGTGTTACACTGTTACGGTTATTTCATAATTTCAAAGCTATTAATAACACACATTTAACCGTTTTACTTAATTAAAAAAAAAATTGCACTATAATTTCATTTAGTGCTGCAACAATATACCGGTATATCGGTATATATCGCAATACGCAATCCGCATATTGTATTGCGATACGATTTTCATCATACCGGTACGAAAATTTTACAAAAATTCATTCACATTTCGTCCAGAAAAGCCATCCGAAATAATGATAACAAGGTAAACAAAACAAAGCAGTGTAAAAAAAATTTTCCGTAAAAATAGCATTCTGAAAGTTTATTATACGGAGTAGCGTTGTTACATCGGAGCATTCGTTCGATGCTTTTGAACAGATTATCGTTGAATTATTGCACACAGCTGTAAATGTTTCGTTTGATTCTGAATTGAGCATTATTAAATTTGTAATCCGAATTTCGGAAATACGCTTCCAACTTTTAATGTTAATGCGACAATAAAAAATTCTAGCGTCAAATAAAAAGTTCTTTATCCTTTGTCTCAATAAAAAGCGCGCGAAAATTATACAGACATGTAGAACGTTGCATGGAAAGTATGGGTGTATTTTGTGTTGTATAAAAACGGGAACATCACGTCAGGTGAATTACGCGTGTTCAGTGGAAAAAAACGCCCCGGTAGGACGTTATTTCATCACATCTTTAAATAGTAACGAATGCCAAAATGTATTTGATACTTAAGAAAATTTGCGAATGTTTGTGTTTCTTGTTATTCTTGAGCACATTTATAGTAAATATATACCAGAATTTGCTTTAAAACTGGAATATACGGGATTATTGGGTAATTTGCAAGTTATAATTTTGGTTCAAGTTAGCAATATATTGCGATATATTGCAATACGGGTTTTTGAACTGAAAATATATTGCAATACGGTTTTTGGCGTATTGTTGCAGCACTAATTTCATTTATCGGCATAGAATTCAAGTTCAGTTTACCTAGTGTTTTTCCCAGGAGGGCAAAAGGGCATTTTAGCGCACAGTTTAGGCAAAAAAGGGCAAACACGTTCCGTGAATACCTGAATGAGGGAGACACATGTAATCGCATCAGAGGCAGTTGTGGAAAAACATAAAATATAAACAAGCACATTTAATGGTATATAGTAATTGATGTATTTAACTTTCTTGGATTTATATTTATATATTTACCTTGCAATGTACATTTAAGTTCCATGCTGTTTCAATACACTGTACAGCACGACAAACATAATAAAGCAATATATGCATATGAATCTGATTATACACAGATCCACTAACATATAAATGAAACCATGTTTGTCTTATCCCATTTCTAACGATAATCTTGTCAGATGTTTAATATTGCGAGTAAACTGATCGCTACCAATATGCAAGCACTCGTTTCCGTGAAATATCATGATATACCCACTGAGTAGATTACAAATAAGTATGTGGTTGCTATCTAAAACATTTTTATGCATCGTTGATTATCACAGACATTTGATTAATTCCTTCTGAATGTATAATCTCCATCGTTAATTCGATCGTTTACAACGTGATTTGCCATGTTTGCCGAGTCACAATTTAATTCTGTATGTCCGCCATGTTGTCAAAATGTCAAATGATGTAAGCGACAGCTGCGCATAGCAACGTAAAATCGTCTAATACGTCCGCCTAATACGCGATTCGCATTTTGTTTAATAAGTATACGTCTCAGTAATGAATTCAATAATTAATTATCTTAAAGACGTTATAGATAAATAATTAATTTGTTTGTGTTTTTAAATGTAATTATGGGTAAAAAAATGTGTTGTTATATAACTGAATTATGTATGAAATGCACAATTGCCACGAGGATAACATCGAGCTTTTCATCAAAAGTCTCCGAAGTAACAGTCCACGATTTTATCGTGGAGGAGAACACATTACCGACCGATTAGTGGTATAACATATCGATTGATACTGACATGGGGTTATTCACGCATGACTAATGCACAAACGCTTTGCCTCGGAGGCCATAATCTGATATTAGTCGGCTTAGAAATTTGGTCAAGGGGCAATTAAGATGTTATCAATAAGGGAAGAAAACAGCGGGTGGTCATGAAAGGTCAGGGCCGCGGCCTTTGGAAAGGGCAGCGTGGCGCTAAATGGCTTTGAAAGGGGCAGCGTGGCGCTTCAAAAAAGGGGCATGGCGATTCGCCACGCTAAAACGGCCTGGAAAAAACACTAGTTTACCAAAAGTATTATGACATTTTAAATACGCGAGCCGGACTTAAAACTCTCTATAACAGCTAAGGGAGATCATTCTATACATAGATGGTGACGTCATCACGTTATAGTTTATTTTCTCTGATATTTTTTCATCGCAATTCAGGCGATCTATATTCAATTTTTCTATCACCAGAGCCGAGATTTCATCGCATTGGCGATCAGGCTTTAGGGGAATTTTGCAGACTGCAGCTTTAAACAGTGAAAAATGCAATGAGGAGGGCCGATTACAGCACACTCCACGCGTTTTCCCCAATTTCCCTCCATACTCCGCGGTGATTGACATGGAGGGAGATTAAGAAAATCCCGCCAGACGCGGCGTTTGCATGATTTTGGACGTGGCGGTTAACGATCGGCAAAACTGATAAGCCGACGCGGCGGACCTCGGCGTTGGCAACGCAGGGGAAACTCTGCGTTTTACGAGATATTGATCAATTTAATTTTGTTTGACTTCCTGATTTTCAAATAAAATTATATTTATTACAAGTACATACAAGTACATGTAGTATAATATTTACAATTAAAACAACCCAACCAAGATAGAACAATCCCGACGTGGTTGTAGAAGTAGTTGTTGTTATATAGAAAACTCGTTAATTTACGACAAACAAAACGTCGTCTTTTAACTAATACTTACCAATTAATATAAACACAGTTTGCAACATTGTTTTTATTTTGATAATTTAATCCAAAGTTTTCATGTTAGCAGGTGATTTTCTATACTGAACATGTAAACAAATGACCAAGGACCCTAAAAATCTCGCAAATCTGTGTGAATTGACAGTTTGACGTAAGCAAAGAAAAAAGCCGCTTCCTGTCTAAAGGCATAACTGTCTCAAGTAAACACGGTCAACGAATGCATAAGGAATGGTTTTAATTGTCGGAACAAAGTCAATTCTCTGCTCGCTAATGCATTTATTTTCTCTTTGAAGTTAGGTTATTCCATTGATTGCTAAAAGAAGGTGGTAACTATTGAGCTGATAGTTGCATTTAATATTCACAGTTGTATTCTTGTTGCGTCGACATTCAAACAATGTTTACCAGTAATTATGGACCAAATCGGCAGAGTGTCATTCACACATGTTAATCCCTTTTGTCAAAACACCGCAGACAGCAGTCTACACAATAGGTCAGTAGACAAGCTTTGCGTGTTTTCATAACGTCAAACACTTAAAATCCAGTTCCGCCCAGATGTCTTCTTTAATCTGTTTATAGTACAATTACTGTTAAAATAATTACTATACTAAAATACCGTAACGATAAAGATTTGGCGTGTATGATTTGAAATTATTTTGGAGGTAATATCAACTTATTCGCGATATAATTTTGTTAAAAAATACAAAAGAAACTTTGAACCGAAATCAACAAAATTCAATGTTCTCTGCGCTATAAAGTTTGTATAAAAAAAATCAATACACGCACGCTTTGCAGGAGTATACCTCGTACATTGCAGCATAATTTTCGCGCGCTTTTGTCGGGAAATATACATGATGACTGTATATTGGAAGCATTTGTAAACGTCATGTTAACATTAAAAATCGTAGTGTGTTTCGGATTACTAATTATTATTCTCATTTGGAAATTTTACGGAACATTTATTCTTGTCTTATATGTGTTATGATTTAACTATTAATTTGTCAAATGTCTTATATTCATTCATATTGTAGACGTACCTGTGAATTAAAAAACATAATTTTTATACGTATTAATTTTCTATACAATTACCTTTTTTATACATTTACAACAGTATTTAAACAATTTATTATAACAATGTTTTTATTTTTTGGCATGCCCAGTAGCACACTGCTAACGTGGCGTTGCGTGTCGGTCACTGATAAGAACGGAAATTGTCTGCATTTACCGACTAGGCTAAAGTAATACACGCCGCGGGAATTAGCGAACGCGGCGTTAAGCCGAGCGTTTTATGGAGTTCACCTCGCTCTCTCAACGCCGCGTGAACACTCGCTAGCAGAAAAAAACCCGCGGAGGGAGCGCGTTTTTTGGGGAAAACGCGTGGAGTGTACTGTACATGTATATGAGAATAAGGGATAGTAGTTTAATAGCTGTTATCATTGCTGGGATCAAGGTCATGATGGTGCGATTGACGATGATTGTAATTTAAAATTTAATTGCGATAACAACTACACATATTGGTATTTATATTATTTAATAAGATTTATGATTTTAATGTTAAGCGACTGGGTCATCATAGCATTGGACCAGCATTTGTTAGATAATAACACAGACATGGCGAAAGACTGTCATAAGTTCAGGACCGACATGCCTGTTGTAAATTTCATTCGCCTAAATTATAAGTGCTTTACCTGCGAGGGCATTGAGGCATGGGCGGAACAGATAAATGCTTAATTTATTGGTATCCGAAAAGTCTTATCCGAATTGCATCTCGTTAAGTGTTTTGTAATTACCTGCTTTGACTATTGAATCTTGCCATTGAATTGTTAAAAGTTGACTTCAGCCACATATTCAGATTTGTAAACGGACAACATAACATACATCTAAAATAGTTTAAACATTTTTTGTGCGTTAAAGTCAAGTTGACGTTGTTTCTGCTAGTCGGAATCCATGATGCTTTAAGCGAAACTAATATTTCATAAGTTTTGTCAAAGTGCGGCATATAATTGATATTCCGTCGTTTCTTAAAAAAAGAAGCGATGTTGGTAAAGATATAAATTGTTGGTCCCTGGTTATTACAAAATTGTTACCGAAGCAGGATTCGAAACTGAGCATTTGGAAACACTTTATCCAATTTCCGGTGCAAATTGTTTTCATTGCCGACGAAAATTGACTAGTCTCATCAAATCGAATTCTATGTAAATATGCTATATTTACTTACGCTCTTTGTTGACGTCAATTTACAAGTTTCAACCTCCATGCATTGTGTTCACAGTCAGGTGTCACTTATTGAGTAAATTGATCCATATGCAGGGCTGGTTAAAGCTGTTTTGGGGCCCAAGGTTGCACATGTTACGGGGGCCCCCTTCCCTCTGGTCCCCTTCTGTATATTGAAAATCATACTTGATACTACATCTACAAAGAGCAAAAAACTGTGTGACGTCTAGTTCTTGGAGGACTTGGCATTCAATGGACAGTAGCCCCAAGTATTGTCAACCTTTCCTGACTCATGGTGTTGCAAAGATAGTTTTTCATGTTTGATAATGTTGAAAATGACATCCTACCTTGACAGTTATTAACTGGAATTGTTAAGTATATTCATACAGCAATGGCAACGTTTGGAAAAGTTGGCTGTAGTTGACCTCCATCTAACTTCAGCAGTTCACTCATGTGGGTAATGGTTCTGTCTTGGTCCACTTCTAAGATAGCTCTGAACTGAACATAGTTGTCAACAGAAGACGCCTTAATGTCATCTGGATAAGACTCCCCTAGATGTGTTGCACATTTCTGTACTGTAGATCATTCTAGGTAAGAGACTCAAATTCTGTCAGGAAACCAAACAGAATGTGATGACTGGAATATGCGCTCAACCGCTTTCTATATTCAATAGTGAAACAATCAACTATGCTGTGGAATTCAAAAATGGTAGTATGCACTAAGCTCTGTATTCTCAGCTGGTGTCATACTCTTGTCATGAAATAGTTCCTGCCGTTCCTTATGCTTATTCGCATCCTTATATTCGCTGATTGCAACAAACGCTTTTCCCTTATCTTCAATGTCTTCAAACGTGTCCAGATGTTGTCATGACTATACGGGCAAGTTGTATAATAAACAGAGAAACTAATGGTTCTGAATTGATATACAACACAGAAAGAAAATTGATAGTAAATCAAACTAAACGGTTACAATTCCATAAACATCAGGAAACTGGTAAAATCACAAAGAAAATTTATTCTGCAATCCTGATAGAGTTGTAATAAAGAAAGATCATGCATTGGGAAACTGGCCTGACGTTGGGGTCCCAAGGCCGCAGTCTTGTTAGCCTAGTGCTAAATAAGGCCCTGTCCATATGTGCATGAGATGCTGTCACTTCACAGTTGATAGAGAGTATAAATGCTCATTTTTAGCTCGACTATTATGTATGAAATATATATAGTGGAGCTATCCTACTCACCCTGGCTTTAGCGTTAGCGTGCAAATGTTAAAGTTTGCGTACCACCCCAAATATTTTCAATGTCCCTTGACATATTGCTTAGATATTTTGCATACTTCTTTACCAACATGACCCCAACCAATAAACAAGAGCAGACAACTATATCAAGCATTTTGTAAGAATTATGGCCCTTTTTTCACTTAGAATATGCATATTATTGATAAATCTATGTTAAAGTTTGCGTACCACCTCAAATATTTTCAATGTCCCTTGACATATTGCTTTCATATTTTGCATACTTCTTTACCAACATGACCCCAACCTATAAACCAGAGTAGACAACTGTATCAAGCATTTTGTAAGAATTATGGCCCTTTTTTCACTTAGAATATACATATTATTGATAAATCTATGTTAAAGTTTGCGTACCACCTCAAATATTTTCAATGTTCCTTGACATATTGCTTTCATATTTTGCAAACTTCTTTACCAACATGACCCCAATCTATAAACAAGAGTAGACAACTGTATCAAGCATTTTGTAAGAATTATGGCCCTTTTTCCATTTACAATATGCATATTACTTTAGTTACATTGCCATAACTTCTTTATTTATGATCAGATTTTAGTAATACTTTGAAAAAACAACACTTACCTGAATACCACATGGATTCCACCTAAACAATACCTCACGCCCCAACCCAGAATCCCTGCCCCGCCTCCCCCACCCCAATTTTTTTTTTCCTTTTTTTATTTTTGAAAGATCATCTAATAAATGACCACACCCCACATTATACCCCCCTCTTAATCTCCCCCCTACCCCCCCCCCCATTTTTTTATTATTTTTCCCTTTTTTATTTATTTACTTTATTTTTGAAGAACCGTTCAAACTTCCAACCCAAGCTATTGCTATCAAACATTAAATAAAATCTATTAAAGTTATACTTAAAGGTTTTATGTCTTTACAAATGTTCAATAGATTGTGGAAAATATACCTGAACTATTACCTTGACCTTATTGAATAATTTGAACAATTACCCCATGATGGCTTACGTTATACTGTCAAGCACTCGAATAGTCGAGCGCGCTGTCCTCTGACAGCTCTTGTTCATACTCTAACCACATTATTTATATTAATTTTAACATGCTTATCAAACCTGAGTTGGTAACACTTTATTTCATCTGGATATCCTTGTGTGTTTATTTTACATACAAGCACATTTTTATAGTGTTTCAAGTTAATTCAGTTTTAATGGTATCATGTTATAACATGACTTTTGTAAAAATGCAAGAAATTATGATTGTTTATAAATAATTTCATTCCTTCACCAACTTTCCATAAGTGTAAGCACCATCTCCTAAATATGGGAGACATCTCCCATGTATGAGATGTGGGCTTAAAATCCGCATAAAGATGGGCCAAAAGCATAAACGTCACACCTCTATGAATAAAAAACATCATCAATGACTATTCAATGTTATAGAGCAGAAAATGTTAAACAGAGGACGTTTTTGGAACTTACTAGTTATACTTAAAGGTATCTGCTAAACATGTTGATTTGACTCTTCTACTCTGACATGTTTGTAGGTTTTCAGCCAGGTACCAATAATTCATCAAGATGTTGGTGCCAATATTTACATTAAATCTGAAGCATAAAGTAAACCCACATATGGTAGCTGTAGGTAAATATGATGGCGTCCATTGCTCTCTCACCTGTGCAACAAATGCTGGAAAGGTTCGTTTAACTTTATATGTATAGATATATATATTTTTATGCCCCCCTTCGAAGAAGAGGGGGTATAGTGCTTTGCTCATGTCGGTCTGACGGTCGGTCTGTCGGTCGGTCCGTCCACCAGGTGGTTGTCAGACGATAACTCAAGAACGCTTGGGCCTAGGATCATGAAACTTCATAGGTACATTGATCATGACTCGCAGATGACCCCTATTGATTTTGAGGTCACTAGGTCAAAGGTCAAGGTCGCTGTGACCAGAAATAGTAAAATGGTTTTTGAATGATAACTCAAGAACGCATACGCCTAGGATCATGAAACTTCATGGGTAGATTGATCATGACTTGCAGATGACCCCTAGTGATTTTGAGGTCACTAGGTCAAAGGTCAAGGTCACGGTGACCCGAAATAGTAAAATGGTTTCTGGATGATAACTCAAGAACGCATATGCCTAGGATCATGAAACTTCATGGGTAGATTGATCATGACTCGCAGATGACCCCTATTGATTTTGAGGTCACTAGGTCAAAGGTCAAGGTCACTGTGACCAGAAATAGTAAAATGGTTTTTGGATGATAACTCAAGAACGCATACGCCTAGGATCATGAAACTTCATAGGTAGATTGATCATGACTTGCAGATTACCCCTATTGATTTTGAGGTCACAAGGTCAAAGGTCAAGGTCATGGTGACCCGAAATAGCAAAATGATTTTTGGATGATAACTCAAGAACGCTTTTGTCTAGGATCATGACACTTCATAGGTACATTGATCGTGACCCGCAGATGACCCCTATTGATCTTCAGGTCACTAGGTCAAAGGTCAAGGTCACAGTGACAAAACTGGAAACTGAACGGTTATCTCCTTGAATTTTGTCATTTTCAACATAAAATACATTGAGTATACCGTACGGTCCAAATTCTCAAGATGCCCGAGGCGTGTTAATTACAATACCTAGTCAGTACGGCGCGTGCGGTGTCACACATTCCGCTCGCGCAATTATCGATAATCAGATTAAACATTCCATAAAGGTGTCAAGTCGTTGCCGCGCTTTTGAAGACAAGACAATTTGTGAATGTCTATTATAGACGTGCGGTAACACCAAAAAGTGATTGACGCGATCGTTTTATTAAGGTTATGATAAACAATTTAATGACAAAATTAATGCATATATGGTTGCGGCAATCACTTTCTTGTGATCTTCTCGGGTAGTTTAAAAGATCTTATAGCCATGTTTTAAATGCTTAAATGGTTGTTTGTTTGTTTGTCAGATAAATTTGTGATAAATATGACCATTAAATATCCATCCATCTGTCTGCAAATTCATTAATTGCCATTTCGTAATTTCAAACGCATCTTCAGTATTTATATGAATGTCTTGAAAATATGACCCTGTTTTTTGTGTGTATGTTTTGTGAAATGTGTTATGTCTTGAATAATTAATCGTATGTCCACAACAATCGTATTTGTGTCGTAACTAGTCAAAATTGTCTATGACGTTTGGCTTTTCATATTTGTAACAAATAAAAATTAATTAATTCAGAGCTATTTATAGCGAACTCGAACACGACTCACTCGCCTATATGAAAAATGTCACGTACGTATGTACATGTGTGTACATGTATAAAACACCATGCTCACTTTGGGATTAATAAAAGCAGGTCGGTATGGAATGTTTTTTGCTTTTAATCGAATAAAAACACATTTTTTGAAGAATACTTTAAACATAAACATTACATGAGTATAGTTATCACATGGTTTATGAACATGTATATGATTTGTTGTATTCTTATATGATTTTGTACACAATGCATACAATATATATTTGGCAATATGCCTACTCTTGGTAAACCGGAACTCTCTAAAAACCTGATGATAGGGCCGGTCCCCAGACCGTCCGGTTTACAGATAGTCTACTGTATGATGTGACAACAGAATTTAGACTATTTAATTTTTGACATTTAATTGATTTTTGGACTATTTAATTTTTGAAATTTATAAATATTTATGTAATTTATCAGATTATATAATACGTAATAATATATATCTGTATGTAATTTAATTCTTATTATAATGTAAGCGTATCTCCAAACCATGTCCTTTTCTAACAAATTTGATCGCTTCTGGTAAGTCACTTTGTGTAAAAATCTTTGATTTCTTGAAGGTTCTCATTCACAATCCCCACAATCGTGAAAGTCGGGCTTCGGAAGGGGATGTGGCTCTGCTCAGTATTAATCAGCAGGTAACATCTGTGTGTGCAGGCCGCTTGAATCCTTCCATCCCCAACGACGTGCTGGCTGTGGGTTCACAGACCAATCTGATGGTCTACAATGTTGAAAAGAACACTGATCTGTTTTACAAAGAGGTATTCTGTTGACAGTATTCACCGTAGAAGAAACTGATATGTCTTGGTTTTGATTGTGATAGTTTAAAACACAGACAGTGCAAATTTTGTAGATTAGCATAAAAAATATTTGATTTCATCAACATCTTTAGTTCGCATTGTAATTAGTTGTAATATATTTAATAGGTTTGAGCAATTACTATTTTTTGAGCATGAAAAATAGTTTTGATTACATTCTGAGGTGACTTCATGTTGTATAGTGCTTTGTTGTGATAATATGTACATGCACAATACACGCATATCGGTATACGTGATCAATTTCAGACACCAGATGGTTCCAATGCTGTTACAATTGGCACACTTGGTTCTATTGAATCCACCATGGTTATAGTTGGTGGTAACTGCTCAATTCAGGGATACGATCTGGAGGGAAATGAAAACTTTTGGACAGTATGTTTAATTCTTTCTGAATATATACGCATACTTTTTTGACGCAGTATATTGTCATAAATCTGTGAGAAATATTGTTTACTAAATTTGGCTGAAAATTTTATAAAATTATTTCCATTTTTATGTCCCCCACTATAGTAGTGGGGGACATATTGTTTTTGCCCTGTCTGTCTGTTGGTCTGTTGGTCTGTTGGTCTGTCTGTCTGTTTGCGCCAACTTTAACATTTTGCAATAACTTTTGCTATATTGAAGATAGCAACTTCATATTTGGCATGCATGTGTATCTCATGAAGCTGCACATTTTGAGTGGTGAAAGGTCAAGGTCAAGGTCATCCTTCAAGGTCAGAGGTCAATTATATGTGACCAAAATCGCTCATTTTATGAATACTTTTGCAATATTGAAGATAGCAACTTGATATTTGGCATGCATGTGCATCTCATGGAGCTGCTCATTTTGAGTGGTGAAAGGTCAAGGTCATCCTTCAAGGTCAGAGGTCAAATATATTTGGCCCAAATCGCTTATTTTATGAATACTTTTGCAATATTGAAGATAGCAACTTGATATTTGGCATGCATGTGTATCTCATGGAGCTGCACATTTTGAGTGGTGAAAGGTCAAGGTCAAGGTCATCCTTCACAAGGTCAAGGTCATCCTACAATGTCAAACATCATATAGGGGGACATTGTGTTTCACAAACACATCTTGTTTTAATAATGTTTTTTTGGGACCTTACATTCAATGCACTGTATGTCATTTGCCTTTGTATTGTAAGCATTATATGCTAAATACTTCAATTAAACACTTCAGCTAATGTGAATAATAGGAAATTTTTTAACACATCTAAACATCATCTAGTATAATATTTATCCTTGATAATCTTATATTTTATTTTTGAATATGTTCATGCAAGATGTTATTTTTTACTTTGCTACACCTTATAGTATCTTTTAGTCCCTTTTATAAAACGTAAAAACATGAAGAATAATTAATATCTTTCTTTGCTATCCACATTTGTTTAGGTGACTGGTGACAATGTGTGCTCACTCACACTTCTCGATTTCACAGGCAATGGACAGAATGAGGTACACTTTTGTTATGTAATAAGTATTTCTATATTGACTTGCTTGTATGCTGTGTCACAACGCATACCGGGGTATTTAACAAAGTTGTAGTGATACTAGAATATTAAAATAAATGTTTCTTTCAAGTTTGGTTGCATTTTTGTTTTCCGAATTCACGATACTTTGTTTAATTTGACCCTGATGCATAACACATGTATGATTGCACCCCTTATTTAGGATAGATAGATTGATGTGAGAATGATTGCAGAAACAATTTTAAGTAATTGATGCTATAATTATAAAATGTATGGCAATTTCAGTTGGTTGTTGGATCAGAAGATTATGACATCCGTGTTTTCAGAGAGGATGAAATCATTGCAGAAATGACAGAAACAGAGGTATTTTTGTTTGACTGGGCAAAATTGTATGCATAATACAAATAATGCCTTCTGTCAATTTTTTTTTTGCTTTTTGTCATTATGAAGATATTGATTTGTGTGTATGTAAATAAGCTGCTATTAATTGTACAGTGGACTGCTGACTGAGGCAATACAACTATTCTCAACTAAGGTGGAACACATATCATATTAGTAATTAAAGGAGGCCTTAAGGAGGGGAAACCTTTTCCATGTCCACACTTTGGTCCCCAATGTCCTGAGGTTTCTATGCGCCTGTTAAGAGGTATGTTAAGTTGGGTATATTGTAATGTCAAGTCTCTGTTTTAGGCAATAACCTGTCTGTGTCCAATGCAAGGAAGCAAATTTGGGTATGCTCTGGCTAATGGCACAGTTGGTGTTTATGACAAAACTGCTCGCTACTGGAGAATAAAGGTATCAATATTATTTTTCTAGAAACACGTATATGATTTAAATATTAAAAACCAAAAACTGTTCTGTAACAAAACTAGTAATGATTTTGATTTCTTAGCACAAATCTAGATCGTCTAAGTTCATGTTGTTTTGACATCATATATACTACTGTTTGCAGTCGAAGAACCAGGCTATAACAATCAACAGTTTTGACCTGGACTCAGATGGTGTTGCGGAGCTTATTACAGGCTGGAGCAATGGAAAGGTTGCAATTTATGTTTAACATTCATTTTATTATCTTAAATCATTTAAAGGGCATAATAAGAAAAAGAATGGTTTAAAATATAGGTAAATCACACAAGTTATAATACATGTAATTAAAATATATCAGTAAAAAGTAGCTACCGTTACATTGAAAAGCTTTGCACAAATACTTTTAAAGAAACATATCTGATTATGAGGATAGATTGTAACCTATTATGTTATGTTCAGATGGATGCAAGGAGTGACCGCACAGGAGAGGTGATCTTTAAGGACAATTTTAACCATGCCGTAGCAGGGGTGGTTCAGGTATTTATACTGATTACCTCAGATGTTAATTTCCTTGATACTGATGATTCATATACTTATTTTTTAAATTTAAAAGTAAAAATGGTACAGCTGTGACATAATACAAACTTCTAATTCTTGTATCTATTTAGCAATTTAGTCAAATAAGTCTTAACAAGTCTTATAACCATCTAACTATAATTGATCTGCTTAACCCTTTGCATGCTCGGAAATTTTTCTTCTGCTAAAATGTCGTCTGCTTAATTTCTAAAATTAGCATTTTCTTCGATTTTTTTCAAAGAATACTATACACGTTCTGTGGCATCTCATCTGGATCCAAACTGTTTGCAAAGGCCTTCAAAATTCGGTTCCCGCACTGAAAGAGTTAATGCAAACAAGGGTCTTATGCCTATTGCTCAGTCTGGTCAGGAACCAACATGTCCCTTATAAAGTCGTGTAAAGTTTGGTGGTCTCAATAACAGACCCAGTAGCTCCTGGCCAGACTGTCCGTATGTGCAGACTGGTATGAGGCTACGCTCGCTGCATATGGCATAAGACCCATTAAGACTCAAACAGAATATAATGAGTCGTGTTTTGAGAAAACTGGGCATAATGCATGTGCGTAAAGTGTCATCCAAGATTAGCCTGTGCAGTTCGCACAGGCTTATCAGGGACGACACTTTCCACCTTAATTAGATTTTTTCTAAGAAGAGACTTCATTTAAATGAAAAATGTCATAAAAGCGGAAAGTGTTGTCCCTGATTTGCCTGTGCAGACTGCACAGGCTAATCTGGGACAACACTTTATGCACATGCATTATGCCCAGTTTTCTTCAAACACGACTCTAATTTATTCAATAATAATAATGATTTCATTTGAAAGGGTATTATTTAAACCACAGTTATGGTACACCATACTAGGTAATCTTTGAGATTACACATATTTTCAGGGTGATTACAGACATGACGGCAAGCAGCAGTTGATATGTGTTTCTGTGGAAGGGGAAGGTATAAATGGGACAGTACAGGCAATTTCTGTCAACTTGTTAGATAGGTTTTGTAAACTGACTGACCCATTCCTTATTACAAGATGTCTGCATTTGCCCATTTGAGGACCCATTTTTTATCACAAGAACACCTACATTTTGATTTGTTTAAAAGGCAAATGAATTTAGAATTTGTACACATTTTTTGTGTTTTTATATTTTTGCATTTCAATGTAAATACATTTGAAATGTGGAATTTAACCAATTTTATGTTACACTTTGTCAGATATTTTTGCTAAATAAGTTGTGTGCTAACTTAATCGAAAAATTTACATTGCTTTTTTGTCTCTTTTTAATAATGTATAAAACAAAACAAGCTTTCTTATTTAATTTCAAAGATTTTGTTTTTGTAATTTGAATAATGCAATAATTAGGCACATTTGATTAATGATAAGTATATAGAAATAACCAAGTTTATTTTTTGTAAATGACTGGATAATTCCTGTATATCAGTACGTGGCTACAACCCTGCCCCAGAAGAGATGCGTGGAAATCTGATGGACACAAACATGGAACAGGAAACCATTCGGGAGCTCAGTCAGAGGAAACAGGTAGGGACACAAACATGGAACAGGAAACCATCCGGGAGCTCAGTCAGAGGAAACAGGTAGGGACACTAACATGGATTAGGAGACCATCCGGGAGCTCAGTCAGAGGAAACAGGTAAGGACACTAACATGGAACAGGAGACCATCTGAGAGCTCAGTCAGAGGAAACAGGTAGGGACAAGAACATGGAACAGGAGACCATCTGAGAGCTCAGTCAGAGGAAACAGGTATGGACAAGAACATGGAACAGGAGACCATCTGAGAGCTCAGTCAGAGGAAACAGGTAGGGACACAAACATGGAACAAGAGACCATCAGGAAGATCAGTCAGAGGAAACAGGTAGGGGCACTAACATGGAACAGGAGACCATCTGAGAGCTCAGTCAGAGGAAACAGGTAGGGACAAGAACATGGAACAGGAGACCATCTGAGAGCTCAGTCAGAGGAAACAGGTAGGGTCAAGAACATGGAACAGGAGACCATCTGAGAGCTCAGTCATAGGAAACAGGTAGGGGCACAAACATGGAACAAGAGACCATCAGGAAGATCAGTCAGAGGAAACAGGTAGGGATACTCACATGGAACAGGAGACCATCCAGGAGCTCAGTCAGAGGAAACAGGTAGGGACACAAACATGGAACAGGAGACCATCTTGGAGCTCAGTCAGAGGAAACAGGTAGGGACACTAACATGGAACTGGAGACCATTCCGGAGCTCAGTCAGAGGAAACAGTTAACAGAAATAGCTAGATTGAAAACCTGTGATCAATTTATGAATAATACTATTAAGGTAATGTTATACCCCACTAACAAATTTGCTAAAGGATATATTGGGGTCACCCTGTCTGTTGGTTGTTGGCTAGTTGGTCATTCAGCATAAAAGTAACAAGTTTGTGACTAGCAAGCTACATTTTTGTAACGATTAAATTCAAGCTTCAAATAATTTCGTCATATAAATTATAAAATATAGATTTGCTTGAAACTTTGCATCCATAGAATTGACAATAGACCTGATTATTTGTCCTCAAACAAAGCTGACCATGTGGATTTGAGATGGTACAAAAATAGTGTTGTCAGGTTTGTGACATAGCTCAAGTGGTCTTGAATTGCAAACTTATAACTTTATAAATGCAAATAACTATGAAAAGACATATAATTATAATGTTATGTCTTCACATAATTGAAAAAGCAATGACAATAGATCCAGTAGACCTTGACAGTATATAGCTTGAATTTAGAAGAGTTTATTTGTTTTCCATATCTTTCTTGGAGAACTTTTGATGCTTCTTGACAATATCTTCTCACCTGCCTTGTGTCTTTACCACCAGAATCTGATGATGGAGCTGCGTAACTATGAAGAGAACACTAAGGCAGGGGAGGCGGCCCAGGGTGTCCTCAGTGCCCGGGCATCACAGGGCCGTGGGGGTCCCATATCGGCAGACAGACCCTTCCCTCCGGGCGTGGAGTACGAGCAGTCTACCATGGGAGTGATACCAGTGAGTCTCTTTACACTCAAGTTAAAGAAATGTGTTTTAACTTTAATAACTGCTAACTTATTCTTCAGTTTTTATGCATTCATGAAGAGAGAGACTTAACAAATGTTGCACTTGTCCATCCGTCATTATGTCTCCCTGTCAATTGTATGTATGTACATCTCATGGCTCGTGTTTTCAACTCTATAACTACTGGTTGGATCTATCTCAAACTTTCCCAGTAAAATGACCTTTATTGTGTTGATTGATGATTGTTAAGAAAGTCAGTTTTGCTGCAGTGAGTTTTTGAAGAAATTTGTCTGTTTTTTTTCCACTATAGAATAGTCCAAATATTTTTTAATCTCAACTCTTCTTTAATCATGGGTGGATCTTACTTAAACGAATCAATGACCTTACTATGAAGATGATTGTGAAAAAAGGAATTTTGGCTGCAACAAGTTTTGACATAATTATTATCCATTATCTGTTTTCCACTATTGAGTATAATGACTATCCCATATTTTTGTGTTAACAATTCCTCCAATGTCTTTGCAGACTTTGGTTTAACCATTTAAGCTGATTTAACTTAACGTGTAGACCATCCTTATGTAAGGAGTTTTGACTGCAATCAGGTTTGGTTGAATCTTGGCCCTTTGTGTTTTGTCCACTGTACAATTTATAGTGGATTTGACTGTGTCCAAACATGTGTTTTGGGGGCATCAGTCTCGTTGGCACATTTTTAGTTTGTTTCAACATTAAATTCAAAGCACCTTTATATCTCTACATCTTAACAATTAAAAACTGGTAAATCTGCAAATGTCTGTATATGGATGGGACTGAAGACATGTTAAAATGTTTGCTAATAGTTTATTCCCTCAATAGCATAATAGCATTTAGTTATTGCCTGTGTTTCTGGAATACTGTCCATACATTGATTTACGATTAAGTCTAGTGACACCGTTATTTACTACATTGCAGTTGTTGGTTATAACCAATCCCCTATTGTGACCTTGACCTAGACTGTGAACATGAACTTATTTCAAATGGGTCGGCATCAATCTAATGAATGTTACTTTGCTATAGTATGTACAGGCCTATAAAATCAGGATATTGGTGGTGCATATCACTTAAACAAATGTATGTGTTTATTTCTCTTCTGAAATCCAGCATATTTCACAACCAGTATTACATTATAGGCATCAACACAACTTCAGACAACATTGTCAGTTATACCTGGGGATGATCAAAAGCCTGTAAGTAACATTACATATTTTTTGTTATCATCCGGTTGGCAATATCACAAAACATTATTTTTATGAAAATTCATTATTGAAACCATAAATTTACATTTAAGATAGCTCAAGGAAGTACTCATTATTTGTTAACCATATTATCAATATTAATATCATCTCTGACTTAGCTGTGTCAAAATAAACTATAAACAAAAATATTTTTTTCTTTATAATATTTTTGTGAATACAATAAAAATTGTTTTCAGTAAATAATATTAAATTTCCAGCGTTGATTTTTAGCAAGCTTGCTTTAGAAAGTTTGATATAGAGGTCACAATGGTCGAATGTATGTTTGTGTGTGTTCATAAGTGTGTTTCAGTGTGCAATGAGCTTGTTCAGACTTTAACTGAGACTGACAGACGCAACTAACGTCTGTCTCCCTTAAGGTCAAGGTCACATAAAGAGGTCTAACATAAAATTTAGTCTTTAGACAGCTAGTCAGGAATTTAACTTTGTAATTCATCATGCATTAAATAAAAATCTTACCACAAATTACAAGAGGGGATGGCTTGTTGCTTCTTACATCCTTCTCCCTACCTGAAAGGTCAAGGTTAAACTTAGAGAATTTGACCATTAAACAGCTTGTCTGGCTGTTTCTACTTTATTCAGAATGCAATTTTGAAATTATTTTTATGCTCCCCCAAAATTTGTTGGGGGAGCATATAGTCGCCGCTTCATCTGTCCGTGCGTGTGTCCGTCAGTGCACAATTTTTGTCCGGGCTATTTCTCAGCAATTAATGACCTAAATTCAATTAAAATTTATGGGAAGCTTGACTACCAAGAGGAGATGTGCTTATTATCAGCCGGTTCTGGTCGGATGTTTTTTCACAGAGTTATGGCCCTTGGAAAATTTCTATAAACTGTACATTTAGTGCAATTATTGTCCCCCCAACTACTGACTGGAATTCAATGAAGCTTTATGGGAAGCTTAACTACCTTGAGGAGATGTGCATGTTATTTGTGGGTTCTGGTTAGATGATTTATTTAGAGTGTTATGACCCTTTGAAATTTTTAAGTTGCAAAACCATCCATCGTTTGTCCAAAGTTATGCCCCTCAAGACGTTTCCTTTTATCTGAATATATAATGCAATATTGTGACAAAAAAAACTTTGGGGAGCATCACCCGTCTCCGACGGTTTCTTGTTCATAATGTTCACCTTGTGGAAACTGTGTGTCAGGTGTTACAATCTGCCTTTTACCTCAAAGTTCACTGTCACACATAAAGATAAAAAGTTTAATTTTGCTCTACAATAGCTGAACAAGTCTGTATCTTCATCATTCATCATGCAATTTTAAAATTATTTACCAACAATACATGTATTTACAAATTTCACATTGTGGAGATGCTGTGTTACACCATTGTCAAAAGCCAGTATCAAAGTAAATGCCAAAGGTCAAACTTGTTTATGGTTCATCTTGTTAAATAATTAAAAGCGTAATTGACAATGTGATCGGCTTGTTTCCAATAGGCATCAAGATGTCTTTAAGTAGTTAGCAACTTAACCAGCTTGCCCTAAAAACTTATAACCTGATATTATTTTCAGGCACATGTAGAATTGTTGGTGGCAACCACAAATGGTAATTATATTATTATTATTTTTTACAATAGAATTTTTACTAATTGTTTGCTTATGTTGGAAGTGATTACCAGGGCAATATTTTATATACCGTTTATTAATGCAAATTATATCAAAACAAATAATAATAAAGTAAATCTGCACTTTTTTAAGCTGCTTCATTTATAGCTAATTGGACTTTCTGTTTCAGGTACAATTGTACGAGCAGTTCTTATATTTGCTGAAGGCATATTTGACTTTCTGTTTCAGATACTATTGTTAGAGCAGTTCTTATATTTGCTGAAGGCATATTGGACTTTCTGTTTCAGATACTATTGTTAGAGCAGTTCTTATATTTGCTGAAGGCATATTGGACTTTCTGTTTCAGATACTATTGTTAGAGCAGTTATTATATTTGCTGAAGGCATATTTGACTTTCTGTTTCAGATATTATTGTTAGAGCAGTTCTTATATTTGCTGAAGGCATATTTGACTTTCTGTTTCAGATACTATTGTTAGAGCAGTTCTTATATTTGCTGAAGGCATATTTGACTCACTGTTTCAGATATTATTGTTAGAGCAGTTCTTATATTTGCTGAAGGCATATTTGACTTTCTGTTTCAGATACTATTGTTAGAGCAGTTCTTATATTTGCTGAAGGCATATTTGACTTTCTGTTTCAGATACTATTGTTAGAGCAGTTCTTATATTTGCTGAAGGCATATTTGACTCACTGTTTCAGATATTATTGTTAGAGCAGTTCTTATATTTGCTGAAGGCATATTTGACTTTCTGTTTCAGATACTATTGTTAGAGCAGTTCTTATATTTGCTGAAGGCATATTGGACTTTCTGTTTCAGATACTATTGTTAGAGCAGTTCTTATATTTGCTGAAGGCATATTTGACTCACTGTTTCAGATACTATTGTTAGAGCAGTTTTTATATTTGCTGAAGGCATATTTGACTTTCTGTTTCAGATACTATTGTTAGAGCAGTTCTTATATTTGCTGAAGGCATATTGGACTTTCTGTTTCAGATACTATTGTTAGAGCAGTTCTTATATTTGCTGAAGGCATATTGGACTTTCTGTTTCAGATATTATTGTAAGAGCAGTTCTTATATTTGCTGAAGGCATATTGGACTTTCTGTTTCAGATACTATTGTTAGAGCAGTTCTTATATTTGCTGAAGGCATATTTGACTTTCTGTTTCAGATACTATTGTTAGAGCAGTTCTTATATTTGCTGAAGGCATATTTGACTCACTGTTTCAGATACTATTGTTAGAGCAGTTCTTATATTTGCTGAAGGCATATTTGACTCACTGTTTCAGATACTATTGTTAGAGCAGTTCTTATATTTGCTGAAGGCATATTTGACTCACTGTTTCAGATATTATTGTTAGAGCAGTTCTTATATTTGCTGAAGGCATATTGGACTTTCTGTTTCAGATATTATTGTTAGAGCAGTTCTTATATTTGCTGAAGGCATATTGGACTTTCTGTTTCAGATACTATTGTTAGAGCAGTTATTATATTTGCTGAAGGCATATTTGACTTTCTGTTTCAGATACTATTGTTAGAGCAGTTCTTATATTTGCTGAAGGCATATTGGACTTTCTGTTTCAGATACTATTGTTAGAGCAGTTCTTATATTTGCTGAAGGCATATTGGACTTTCTGTTTCAGATACTATTGTTAGAGCAGTTCTTATATTTGCTGAAGGCATATTTGACTCACTGTTTCAGATACTATTGTTAGAGCAGTTCTTATATTTGCTGAAGGCATATTGGACTTTCTGTTTCAGATACTATTGTTAGAGCAGTTCTTATATTTGCTGAAGGCATATTTGACGGAGAAAGCCATGTAGTGTAGGTATCTTAGTGTACGTAGGTAAAATGTTGTAAAAGAGATAACATTATACACTAATGGATGGAAGCAATACCCAAATAGAAACTTTTAGAATGACATGCCACATATTATTTCTGATGTCTAGTATTATTTACAGTTTTATATGATATTAAGACACTTCTTAAGCAATGATGTGCAGGTTCATTAATGTTCTAAGTTGTTATATATTAACTTATCTTTGTAAAGAACAAAAAACATAAATATCATTTTTAAATTACCTAATATACAATTCAAAGAGACGTGAGGTCCTGAGCGCAGCAAGTACAATATAGTTCTCATTTCAGTCACATTTATATTGATCCAAGCAATTTAGAATAAAACTAATTCTCTAATGATGTATTTATTTGTCACTAACCAACATTGTAAAAATATTGAATACCTACACAAATGTGAATAATCTTTCATATTTAATATGTTGTACTGACATTATCATATTAACATCAGTATTACTGCAGCTTGCGCTTAACTGTTTTGTAGGCATCCCAGTGCAGGCTCTCTTAGCAACTTCATCAAAGTATCCATAGTCCCTCCGAAAGATGTGCCTGTAGATCTACATATAAAGGCATTTATCGGCTACAAAAGCTGGCAAGTACTGTATATATATTAATATGCATTATAGCTGGGTCTCTATAGAAAGCTCATTGTTCAAGCTGGGTAAAACATTTTGATTTACACTCTCAGCTGAAAAATAGTTTTAACAACAATAACTGTTGAAGGAATTTGATAAAGGATTCACACACTTTTTGTAGTATTTTATGACATTTTTAGGAATGTAATTCATAAAGTTAGTGTGAAATATGTTATTGCATTTAACGAAACTAAGGAAATAGGATCTGACTAATTTTAAAGGGACTGTCGCATTTGACGAAAAAAAAAGTTTTAAAATACTGTATTTAAAAATAAATAAATAATGGTTTATATTGATTAAAATATCACGACTGGTAGGTTACATTACTTGAAAAAGTTCATATTTTCAGTATATTCGGTAATAAAATTTAGCAATGTGAAATCTAAAGTACATCGCGAAAATAGGTGACATAACAATATACACACTATAAACAACACAAGTAGATTGATCATTTTATATCTTAATATTCATCATTTTATATCTAAATATATTCAATTCACTACGCATGCACAATTTGCATTCTTGGGTCGTTAACTGGTAGTAACCTGGTAAACATACCCAGTAAAATGTTTTAACGAATAAACTGAAAATATGAAAACTTAACAACTTTTTTCAAGTAATGTAATATACCAGTCGTGATATTTTAATCAATTTAAACAAATAATTGTAAAAAAATACGGTATTTTAAAACTTTTCTTATTTTGTTAATCGCGGTTGACAGTCCCTTTAATGAGGAATATTTTTTATATGTTTTCATATTAATTTGACATCTTAAACAAAGAAAAATATTTAAAATGTACCCACATGAATTTAATAAACTGCTTAAATATAGAAAATTGCAAGGTACTGCAATCTTTCATAGATACAAGATGGTTGTGATCTTTATAGTTTCTGGTTGTGAGCGCTCTTATGCTTAATTTTATGTGCCACATCATGTGACAATTTATTGTGTACTTGATGGGGCCAGTGAAGCTCCATTGTGAACTTGATGGGGCCAGTGTATCTCCAGTGTACTTGATGGGGCCAGTGTAGCTTCAGTGTACTTGATGGGGCCAGTGTAGCTCCATTGTGTACTTGATGGGGCCAGTGTAGCTCCATGTGACAATTGATTGTGTACTTGATGGGGTCAGTGTAGCTCCATGTGACAATTGATTGTGTACTTGATGGGGTCAGTGTAGCTCCATGTGACAATTGATTGTATACTTGATGGGGCCAGTGTAGATCCATGTGACAATTGATTGTGTACTTGATGGGGCCAGTGTAGCTCCATGTGACAATTGATTGTGTACTTGATGGGGCCAGTGTAGCTCCATGTGACAATTGATTGTGTACTTGATGGGGCCAGTGTAGCTCCATGTGACAATTGATTGTGTACTTGATGGGGTCAGTGTAGCTCCATGTGACAATTGATTGTGTACTTGATGGGGCCAGTGTAGCTCCATGTGACAATTGATTGTGTACTTGATGGGGCCAGTGTAGCTCCATGTGACAATTGATTGTGTACTTGATGGGGCCAGTGTAGCTCCATGTGACAATTGATTGTGTACTTGATGGGGCCAGTGAATTTCCATGTGACAATTGATTGTGTACTTGATGGGGCCAGTGTAGCTCCATGTGACAATTGATTGTGTACTTGATGGGGTCAGTGTAGCTCCATGTGACAATTGATTGTGTACTTGATGGGGTCAGTGTAGCTCCATGTGACAATTGATTGTGTACTTGATGGGGTCAGTGTAGCTCCATGTGACAATTGATTGTGTACTTGATGGGGTCAGTGTAGCTCTATGTGACAATTGATTGTGTACTTGATAGGGCCAGTGTAGCTCCATGTGACAATTGATTGTGTACTTGATGGGGCCAGTGTAGCTAAATGTGACAATTGATTGTGAACTTGATGGGGCCAGTGTAGCTCCATTGTGTACTTGATGGGGCCAGTGTAGCTCCATTGTGTACTTTATGGGGCCAGTGTAGCTCCATTGTGTACTTGATGGGGCCAGTGTAGCTCCATTGTGTACTTGATGGGGCCAGTGTAGCTCCAGATCAGCTTGTGCAATCGGTCGGGAGCTAGACTGTACGCTAAATAGTCATGCAAGGTTTCATGGTCTCATTAGCGGAAAAGGAAAGCTCCAGACCAGACTTCCGGTTGAGAAGGTTGACATGGAGCTAAGGATGATCTGGAGCTATGCTGACATGTTACAAGCCATTGATTGGACATTGATATTGAGAATATTATTGATACTAAGGGCTAGGTTTTACGGCCATGAACGATCAGCCGCATAAATTAATCTTTTTCACATGGTTGTTTTGCATGTATATCAGCACCCAGTTCCACGTGTTTGAGTTGACCCGACAGCTGCCTCGGTTCTCCATGTACATTCTCAGTGACGTGGCCATAGAGCCAGCCAAGAGTGTCTGCACCTTCACGGTCAATGAGAGAGTGCAGAGGGTAAGTGCTTTATGCAGACTCTTGAACATTTGTACGCTACCCACTGGCTGACAAGGGAAGTATTTGGTTGCAAGATTGTATGTCTAGCCAAATTGAATTTTTTATTGAATTTAGCTTTTCGTTTGTCTGAAAAAAATTCCCTTTTACATTTGTCTGTGCTATTTTATGTTCAGCTGTCAGTCTGTTACACTTTATTACAGTGTGACATCTCTGACAACAATGGTCCATAATCGATAAAACTTTATTATTTGCATCTCTATAGACAGTCCAGACTGCACATGCTAATCTAAAACAACACTTTAAACAAATGCATTAAACACAGTAAGAGGGAGGCTCAATTTAACTAAAGAATATGGACTATGGGTCTCTGTAAATACAGCAAGAGGGAGGCTCAATTCAACTAAAGAATTCAGACTATGGCTCTCTGTAAATACAGCAAGAGGGAGGCTCAATTTAACCAAAGAATTCAGACTATGGCTCTCTGTAAATACAGCAAGAGGGAGGCTTAATTTAACTAAAGAATATAGACTATGGGTCTCTGTAAATACAGCAAGAGGGAGGCTCAATTTAACTAAAGAATATAGACTATGGGGTTCTGTAAATACAGCAAGAGGGAGGCTCAATTTAACTAAACTTAAACAATTCAGACTATGGCTCTCTGTAAACACAGTAAGAGGGACGCTCAATTTAACTGAACTAAAACAATTCAGACTATGGCTCTCTGTAAATACAGCAAGAGGGAGGCTCAATTTAACTAAAGAATTCAGACTATGGCTCTCTGTAAATACAGCAAGAGGGAGGCTCAATTTTACTAAAGAATTCAGACTATAGGTCTCTGTAAACACAGTAAGAGGGAGGCTCAATTTAACTAAACTTAAACAATTCAGACTATGGCTCTCTGTAAATACAGCAAGAGGAAGGCTCAATTTAACTAAAGAATTCAGACTATAGGTCTCTGTAAATACAGCAAGAGGGAGGCTCAATTTAACTAAAGAATACAGACTATGGGTCTCTGTAAATACAGCAAGAGGGAGGCTCAATTTAACTAAAAAATTAGACTATGGCTCTCTGTAAAAACAGCAAGATGGAGGCCCAATTTAACTAAAGAATATAGACTATGGGTCTCTGTAAATACAGCAAGAGGGAGGCTCAATTTAACTAAAGAATATAGACTATGGCTCTCTGTAAATACAGCAAGAGGGAGGCTCAATTTAACTAAAGAATATAGACTATGGGTCTCTGTAAATACAGCAAGAGGGAGGCTCAATTCAACTAAAGAATTCAGACTATGGCTCTCTGTAAATACAGCAAGAGGGAGGCTCAATTTAACCAAAGAATTCAGACTATGGCTCTCTGTAAATACAGCAAGAGGGAGGCTCAATTTAACTAAAGAATATAGACTATGGGTCTCTGTGAATACAGCAAGAGGGAGGCTCAATTTAACTAAAGAATATAGACTATGGGGTTCTGTAAATACAGCAAGAGGGAGGCTCAATTTAACTAAACTTAAACAATTCAGACTATGGCTCTCTGTAAACACAGTACGAGGGACGCTCAATTTAACTAAACTTAAACAATTCAGACTATGGCTCTCTGTAAATACAGCAAGAGGGAGGCTCAATTTAACTAACGAATTCAGACTATGGCTCTCTGTAAAAACAGCAAGAGGGAGTCTCAATTTAACCAAAGAATATAGACTATGGCTCTCTGTAAATACAGCAAGAGGGAGGCTCAATTTAACTAAAGAATATAGACTATGGCTCTCTGTAAATACAGCAAGAGGGAGGCTCAATTCAACTAAAGAATTCAGACTATAGGTCTCTGTAAACACAATAAGAGGGAGGCTCAATTTAACTAAACTTAAACAATTCAGACTATGGCTCTCTGTAAATACAGCAAGAGGGAGGCTCAATTTAACTTAACTTAAACAATTCAGACTATGGCTCTCTGTAAAACAATAAGAGGTAGGCTTAATTTAACTAAAGAATATAGACTATGGGTCTCTGTAAATACAGCAAGAGGGAGGCTCAATTTAACCAAAGAATATAGACTTTGGCTCTCTGTAAATACAGCAAGAGGGAGGCTCAATTTAACTAAAGAATATAGACTATGGGTCTCTGTAAATACAGCAAGAGGGAGGCTCAATTTAACTAAAGAATATAGACTATGGCTCTCTGTAAATACAGCAAGAGGGAGGCTCAATTCAACTAAAGAATTCAGACTATGGCTCTCTGTAAATACAGCAAGAGGGAGGCTCAATTTAACCAAAGAATTCAGACTATGGCTCTCTGTAAATACAGCAAGAGGGAGGCTCAATTTAACTAAAGAATATAGACTATGGGTCTCTGTGAAAACAGCAAGAGGGAGGCTCAATTAAACTAAAGAATATAGACTATGGGGTTCTGTAAATACAGCAAGAGGGAGGCTCAATTTAACTAAACTTAAACAATTCAGACTATGGCTCTCTGTAAACACAGTACGAGGGACGCTCAATTTAACTAAACTTAAACAATTCAGACTATGGCTCTCTGTAAACACAGCAAGAGGGAGGCTCAATTTTACTAAAGAATTCAGACTATGGCTCTCTGTAAAAACAGCAAGAGGGAGGCTCAATTTAACTAAAGAATATAGACTATGGCTCTCTGTAAATACAGCAAGAGGGAGGCTCAATTTAACTAAAGAATATAGACTATGGCTCTCTGTAAATACAGCAAGAGGGAGGCTCAATTCAACTAAAGAATTCAGACTATAGGTCTCTGTAAACACAATAAGAGGGAGGCTCAATTTAACTAAACTTAAACAATTCAGACTATAGCTCTCTGTAAATACAGCAAGAGGGAGGCTCAATTTAACTTAACTTAAACAATTCAGACTATGGCTCTCTGTAAACACAATAAGAGGTAGGCTTAATTTAACTAAAGAATATAGACTATGGGTCTCTGTAAATACAGCAAGAGGGAGGCTCAATTTAACCAAAGAATATAGACTTTGGCTCTCTGTAAATACAGCAAGAAGGAGGCTCAATTTAACTAAAGAATATAGACTATGGGTCTCTGTAAATACAGCAAGAGGGAGGCTCAATTTAACTAAAGAATATAGACTATGGGTCTCTGTAAATACAGCAAGAGGGAGGCTCAATTTAACTAAAGAATATAGACTATGGCTCTCTGTAAATACAGCAAGAGGGAGGCTCAATTTAACTAAAGAATACAGACTATGGGTCTCTGTAAATACAGCAAGAGGGAGGCTCAATTCAACTAAAGAATTCAGACTATGGCTCTCTGTAAATACAGCAAGAGGGAGGCTCAATTTAACCAAAGAATTCAGACTATGGCTCTCTGTAAATACAGCAAGAGGGAGGCTCAATTTAACTAAAGAATATAGACTATGGGTCTCTGTGAATACAGCAAGAGGGAGGCTCAATTTAACTAAAGAATATAGACTATGGGGTTCTGTAAATACAGCAAGAGGGAGGCTCAATTTAACTAAACTTAAACAATTCAGACTATGGCTCTCTGTAAACACAGTACGAGGGACGCTCAATTTAACTAAACTTAAACAATTCAGACTATGGCTCTCTGTAAATACAGCAAGAGGGAGGCTCAATTTAACTAAAGAATTCAGACTATGGCTCTCTGTAAAAACAGCAAGAGGGAGGCTCAATTTAACTAAAGAATATAGACTATGGCTCTCTGTAAATACAGCAAGAGGGAGGCTCAATTTAACTAAAGAATATAGACTATGGCTCTCTGTAAATACAGCAAGAGGGAGGCTCAATTCAACTAAAGAATTCAGACTATAGGTCTCTGTAAACACAATAAGAGGGAGGCTCAATTTAACTAAACTTAAACAATTCAGACTATGGCTCTCTGTAAATACAGCAAGAGGGAGGCTCAATTTAACTTAACTTAAACAATTCAGACTATGGCTCTCTGTAAACACAATAAGAGGTAGGCTTAATTTAACTAAAGAATATAGACTATGGGTCTCTGTAAATACAGCAAGAGGGAGGCTCAATTTAACCAAAGAATATAGACTTTGGCTCTCTGTAAATACAGCAAGAGGGAGGCTCAATTTAACTAAAGAATATAGACTATGGGTCTCTGTAAATACAGCAAGAGGGAGGCTCAATTTAACTAAAGAATATAGACTATGGGTCTCTGTAAATACAGCAAGAGGGAGGCTCAATTCAACTAAAGAATTCAGACTATGGCTCTCTGTAAATACAGCAAGAGGGAGGCTCAATTAAACCAAAGAATTCAGACTATGGCTCTCTGTAAATACAGCAAGAGGGAGGCTCAATTTAACTAAAGAATATAGACTATGGGTCTCTGTGAATACAGCAAGAGGGAGGCTCAATTTAACTAAAGAATATAGACTATGGGGTTCTGTAAATACAGCAAGAGGGAGGCTCAATTTAACTAAACTTAAACAATTCAGACTATGGCTCTCTGTAAACACAGTACGAGGGACGCTCAATTTAACTAAACTTAAACAATTCAGACTATGGCTCTCTGTAAATACAGCAAGAGGGAGGCTCAATTTAACTAAAAAATTCAGACTATGGCTCTCTGTAAAAACAGCAAGAGGGAGGCTCAATTTAACTAAAGAATATAGACTATGGCTCTCTGTAAATACAGCAAGAGGGAGGCTCAATTTAACTAAAGAATATAGACTATGGCTCTCTGTAAATACAGCAAGAGGGAGGCTCAATTCAACTAAAGAATTCAGACTATAGGTCTCTGTAAACACAATAAGAGGGAGGCTCAATTTAACTAAACTTAAACAATTCAGACTATGGCTCTCTGTAAATACAGCAAGAGGGAGGCTCAATTTAACTTAACTTAAACAATTCAGACTATGGCTCTCTGTAAACACAATAAGAGGTAGGCTTAATTTAACTAAAGAATATAGACTATGGGTCTCTGTAAATACAGCAAGAGGGAGGCTCAATTTAACCAAAGAATATAGACTTTGGCTCTCTGTAAATACAGCAAGAGGGAGGCTCAATTTAACTAAAGAATATAGACTATGGGTCTCTGTAAATACAGCAAGAGGGAGGCTCAATTTAACTAAAGAATATAGACTATGGGTCTCTGTAAATACAGCAAGAGGGAGGCTCAATTCAACTAAACAATTCAGACTATAGGTCTCTGTAAACACAGCAAGAGGTAGGCTCAATTTAACTAAACTTAAACAATTCAGACTATGGCTCTCTGTAAATACAGCAAGAGGGAGGCTCAAAGTTAACTAAACTTAAACAATTCAGACTATAGGTCTCTGTAAATACAGCAAGAGGGAGGCTCAATTTAACTAAACTTAAACAATTAAGACTATGGCTCTCTGTAAATACAGCAAGAGGGAGGCTCAATTTAACTAAAGAATTCAGACTATAGGTCTCTGTAAACACAGTAAGAGGGAGGCTCAATTTAACTAAACTTAAACAATTTAGACTATGGCTCTCTGTAAATACAGCAAGAGGGAGGCTCAATTCAACTAAAGAATTCAGACTATGGCTCTCTGTAAATACAGCAAGAGGGAGGCTCAATTTAACCAAAGAATTCAGACTATGGCTCTCTGTAAATACAGCAAGAGGGAGGCTCAATTTAACTAAAGAATATAGACTATGGGTCTCTGTGAATACAGCAAGAGGGAGGCTCAATTTAACTAAAGAATATAGACTATGGGGTTCTGTAAATACAGCAAGAGGGAGGCTCAATTTAACTAAACTTAAACAATTCAGACTATGGCTCTCTGTAAATACAGCAAGAGGGAGGCTCAATTTAACTAAAGAATTCAGACTATGGCTCTCTGTAAAAACAGCAAGAGGGAGGCTCAATTTAACTAAAGAATATAGACTATGGGTCTCTGTAAATACAGCAAGAGGGAGGCTCAATTTAACTAAAGAATATAGACTATGGCTCTCTGTAAATACAGCAAGAGGGAGGCCCAATTTAACTAAAGAATATAGACTATGGGTCTCTGTAAATACAGCAAGAGGGAGGCTCAATTTAACTAAAGAATATAGACTATGGCTCTCTGTAAATACAGCAAGAGGGAGGCTCAATTTAACTAAAGAATATAGACTATTGCTCTCTGTAAATACAGCAAGAGGGAGGCTCAATTTAACTAAAGAATTCAGACTATAGGTATCTGTAAACACAGTAAGAGGGAGGCTCAATTTAACTAAACTTAAACAATTCAGATTATGGCTCTCTGTAAACACAGCAAGAGGGAGGCTCAATTTAACTCAACTTAAACAATTCAGACTATGGGTCTCTGTAAACACAGCAAGAGGGAGGCTCAATTTAACTAAAGAATATAGACTATGTCTCTCTGTAAACACAGTAAGAGGTAGGCTCAATTTAACTAAACTTAAACAATTCAGACTATGGGTCTCTGTAAATACAGCAAGAGGGAGGCTCAATTTAACTAAAGAATATAGACTATGGGTCTCTGTAAATACAGCAAAAGGGAGGCTCAATTTAACTCAAGAATATAGACTATGGCTCTCTGTAAATACAGCAAGAGGGAGGCTCAATTTAACTAAAGAATATAGACTATGGCTCTCTGTAAACACAGTAAGAGGGAGGCTCAATTTAACCAAAGAATATAGACTATGGCTTTCTGTAAACACAGCAAGAGGGAGGCTCAATTTAACTAAACTTAAACAATTCAGACTATGGCTATCTGTAAACACAGTAAGAGGTAGGCTCAATTTAACTAAACCTAAACAATACAGACTATGGCTCTCTGTAAACACAGCAAGAGATAGGCTCAATTTAACTAAACTTAAACAATTCAGACTATGGCTCTCTGTAAATACAGCAAGAGGGAGGCTCAATTTAACAAAAGAATATTCACTATGGCTCTCTGTAAACACAGTAAGAGGGAGGCTCATTTTAACCAAAGAATATAGACTATGGGTCTCTGTAAACACAGTAAGAGGGAGGCTCAATTTCACCATAGAATATAGACTATGGCTCTCAATAAATACAGAAGGATGGAGGCTCAATTTAACCAAAGAATATAGACTTTGGCTCTCTGTAAATACAGCAAGAGGGATGCTCAATTTAACTAAACTTAAACAATTCAGACTATGGCTCTCTGTAAATACAGCAAGAGGGAGGCTCAATTTAACCAAAGAATATAGACTATGGCTCTCTGTAAATACAGCAAGAGGGGAGGCTCAATTTAACTAAAGAATATAGACTATGGGTCTCTGTAAACACAGTAAGAGGGAAGCTCAATTTAACCAAAGAATATAGACTATGGCTCTCTGTAAATACAGAAGGAGGGAGGCTCAATTTAACCAAAGAATATAGACTTTGGCTCTCTGTAAATACAGCAAGAGGGAGGCTCAATTTAACTAAACTTAAACAATTCAGACTATGGGTCTCTGTAAATACAGCAAGAGGGAGGCTCAATTTAACTAAACTTAAACAATTCAGACTATGGCTCTCTGTAAACACAGCAAGAGGGAGGCTCAATTTAACTAAAGAATTCAGACTATAGGTCTTTGTTTCAGCTGGTGATGTGGATCAATCAGAACTTCCTGCTGCAGGAGGACGTGACATGTGACCCCAGTGGCAGCCTCAGTCTGGCCTTTGTCTCACTGAGGGGCAGCGGGCCCTTCCACATCAAGATGGACACCTCTGGCACTGTATGTTCAGGGTGCTAGTTTTCTCTCATTGGTTCATTTGTATGAATATGCAATGATTTAATGTGGTGTTATGGTGGATGTAATTCACTAGCTGCTGTTAAATGAATAAATTGAACTTAAATAAGTATTTATTGACTAGAACTACATTGATTTTCATTTCTGAACACATTTATTATGCTAAACTGTTTGTATTGTAGAGTGGTCTTAAATAAGATGGTAGGAAATAATTGCCTTTTAATATAAACATACTATAACTACCGGTATCTTCTTGACCTTGTTTTATTGTGCTAAATAGTATCAGGTATTTTTATCGAAAATTTAAAGTACAATATGAACATGAATCACACAAAAAATTAACATACTCATATTGATCTGTTTTGACATGCTACTTATTTCCAATGCCATGTTACACTGCGGCCACCCTTCTCGTACAGGTTACCCTGCAGACCAATGACATGTATCACTGCCCTCCCCCTCATACAAGTTGCCCTGCAGACGAATCCCATGTTACCCTCTCTCCCCCTCCTACAGGTTTCCCTGCAGACCAATGACATGGACCTGGCAGGGGACGTTGTACAGGCAGTGGCCACCTTCCTCAACCTGGAGGATCTCAACACAACTATAGATTTCCCTGAGGAGATGGAGAGACTCAGGGCCGTGCTTGTCAAGGTATGGTTGACATTCTGTGTACTCCATAGAGTTCCCTGAGGAGATGGAGAGACTCAGGGCGGTGCTTGTCAAGGTATGGTTGGCATTCTGAGTACTCCATAGAGTTCCCTGAGGAGATGGAGAGACTCAAGGCGGTGCTTGTCAAGGTATGGTTGACATTCTGTATACTCCATAGAGTTCCCTGAGGAGATGGAGAGACTCAGGGCCGTGCTTGTCAAGGTATGGTTGACATTCTATGTACTCCATAGAGTTCCCTGAGGAGATGGAGAGACTCAGGGCAGTGCTTGTCAAGGTATAATTGACATTCTGTGTACTCCATAGAGTTCCCTGAGGAGATGGAGAGACTCAGGGACGTGCTTGTCAAGGTATGGTTGGCATTCTGTATACTCCATAGAGTGCCCTGAGGAGATGGAGAGACTCAGGGCGGTGCTTGTCAAGGTATGGTTAACATTCTGTAAACTCCATAGAGTTCCCTGAGGAGATGGAGAGACTCAAGGCGGTGCTTGTCAAGGTATGGTTGACATTCTGTATACACCATAGAGTTCCCTGAGGAGATGGAGAGACTCAGGGCAGTGCTTGTCAAGGTATGTTGACATTCTGTATACTCCATAGAGTTCCCTGAGGAGATGGAGAGACTCAGGGCGGTGCTTGTCAAGGTATGGTTGACATTCTGTATACTCCATAGAGTTCCCTGAGGAGATGGAGGGACTCAGGGCCGTGCTTGTCAAGGTATGGTTGACATTCTGTATACTCCATAGAGTTCCCTGAGGAGATGGAGAGACCCAGGGCTGTGCTTGTCAAGGTATGGTTGACATTCTGTATACTACATAGAGTTCCCTAAGGAGATGGAGGGACTCAGGGTCGTGGTTGTCAAGGTATGGTTGACATTCTGTATACTCCATAGAGTTCCCTGAGGAGATGGAGAGACTCAGGGCAGTGCTTGTCAAGGTATGGTTGACATTCTATATACTCCATAGAGTTCCCTGAGTAGATAGAGAGACTCCGGGCGGTGCTTGTCAAGGTATGGTTGACATTCTGTATACTCCATAGAGTTCCCTGAGGAGATGGAGAGACTCAGGGCGGTGCTTGTCAAGGTATGGTTGACATTCTGTGTACTCCATAGAGTTCCCTGAGGAGATGGAGAGACTCAGGGCGGTGCTTGTCAAGGTATGGTTGACATTCTGTATACTCCATAGATTTCCCTGAGGAGATGGAGAGACTGAGGGCAGTGCTTGT
Organism: Dreissena polymorpha; assembly: GCF_020536995.1. Lineage (NCBI taxonomy): Eukaryota > Metazoa > Mollusca > Bivalvia > Myida > Dreissenidae > Dreissena > Dreissena polymorpha. The sequence goes on along the minus strand of NC_068355.1, from coordinate 76,615,754 downwards.
CAAGGTATGGTTGGCATTCTGTATACTCCATAGAGTTCCCTGAGGAGATAGAGAGACTCCCGGCGGTGCTTGTCAAGGTATGGTTGACATTCTGTATACTCCATAGAGTTCCCTGAGGAGATGGAGAGACTCAGGGCGGTGCTTGTCAAGGTATGGTTGACATTCTGTGTACTCCATAGAGTTCCCTGAGAAGATGGAGATACTCAGGGCGGTGCTTGTCAAGGTATGGTTGACATTCTGTATACTCCATAGAGTTCCCTGAGGAGATGGAGGGACTCAGGGCCGTGCTTGTCAAGGTATGGTTGACATTCTGTGTACACCATAGAGTTCCCTGAGGAGATGGAGAGACTCAGGAAGGTGCTTGTCAATGTATGGTTGGCATTCTGTATACTCCATAGAGTTCCCTGAGGAGATGGAGAGACTTAGGGTGGTGCTTGTCAAGGTATGGTTGACATTCTGTATACTCCATAGAGTTCCCTGAGGAGATGGATAGACTCAGGGCGGTGCTTGTCAAGGTATGGTTGGCATTCTGTATACTCCATAGAGTTCCCTGAGGAGATTGAGAGACTCAGGGCGGTGCTTGTCAAGGTATGGTTGACATTCTGTATACTCCATAGAGTTCCCTGAGGAGATGGAGAGGCTCAGGGCCGTGCTTGTCATGGTATGGTTGACTGTCTGTGTTATCCATAGAGTTCCCTGAGGAGATGGAGAGACTCAGGGCCGTGCTTGTCAAGGTATGGTTGACATTCTGTGTACTCCATAGAGTTCCCTGAGGAGATGGAGAGACTCAGGGCGGTGCTTGTCAAGGTATGGTTGACATTCTGTATACTCCATAGAGTTCCCTGAGGAGATGGAGAGACTCAGGGCGGTGCTTGTCAAGGTATGGTTGACATTCTGTATACTACATAAGAGTTCCCTGAGGAGATGGAGAGACTCAGGGCCGTGCTTGTCAAGGTACAGTTGACATTCTGTATACTACATAGAGTTCCCTGAGGAGATGGAGAGACTCAGGGCCGTGCTTGTCAAGGTATGGTTGACATTTTGTATACTCCATAGACTTCCCTGAGGAGATGGAGAGACTCAGGGCGGTGCTTGTCAAGGTATGGTTGACATTCTGTATACTCCATAGAGTTCCCTGAGGAGATGGAGAGACTCAGGGCGGTGCTTGTCAAGGTATGGTTGACATTCTATATACTCCATAGAGTTCCCTGTCGAGATGGAGAGACTCAGGGCCGTGCTTGTCAAGGTATGGTTGACATTCTGTATACTCCATAGAGTTCCCTGAGGAGATGGAGAGACTCAAGGCGGTGCTTGTCAAGATATGGTTGACATTCTGTATACTCCATAGAGTTCCCTGAGGAGATGGAGAGACTCAGGGCAGTGCTTGTCAAGGTATGGTTGACATTCTGTATACTACATAGAGTTCCCTGAGGAGATGGAGAGACTCAGGGCCGTGCTTTTCAAGGTATGGTTGACATTCTGTGTACACCATAGAGTTCCCTGAGGAGATGGAGAGACTTAGGGCGGTGCTTGTCAAGGTACGCTAGACATTCTGTGTACTCCATAGAGTTCCCTGAGGAGATGGAGAGACTCAGGGTGGTGCTTGTCAAGGTATGGTTGACATTCTGTTTACTCCATAGAGTTCCCTGAGGAGATGGAGAGACTCAGGGCGGTGCTTGTCAAGGTATGGTTGACATTCTGTATACTCCATAGAGTTCCCTGAGGAGATGGAGAGACTGAGGGCGGTGCTTGTCAAGGTATGGTTGACATTCTGTGTACTCCATAGAGTTCCCTGAGGAGTTGGAGAGACTCAGGGCCGTGCTTGTCAAGGTTTGGTTGATATTCTGTATACTCCATAGAGTTCCCTGAGGAGATGGAGAGACTCAGGGCGGTGCTTGTCAAGGTTTGGTTGATATTCTGTATACTCCATAGAGTTCCCTGAGGAGATGGAGAGACTCAGGGTCGTGCTTGTCAAGGTTTGGTTGATATTCTGTATACTCCATAGAGTTCCCTGAGGAGATGGAGAGACTCAGGGCCGTGCTTGTCAAGGTATCGTTGACATTCTGTATACTCTATAGAGTTCCCTGAGGAGATGGAGAGACTCAGGGCCGTGCTTGTCAAGGTATGGTTGACATTCTGTATACTCCATAGAATTCCTTGAGGAGTTGGAGAGACTCAGGGCCGTGCTTGTCAAGGTATGGTTGACATTCTGTGTACTCCATAGAATTCCTTGAGGAGATGGAGAGACTCAGGGCGGTGCTTGTGAAGGTATCGTTGACATTCTGTATACTCCATAGAGTTCCCTGAGGAGATGGAGAGACTCAGGGCGGTGCTTGTCAAGGTATGGTTGACATTCTGTGTACTCCATAGAATTCCTTGAGGAGATGGAGAGACTCAGGGACGTGCTTGTCAAGATATGGTTGGCATTCTGTATACTACATAGAGTTCCCTGAGGAGATGGAGAGACTCAGGGCGGTGCTTGTCAAGGTATGGTTGACATTCTGTGTACTCCATAGAGTTCCCTGAGGAGATGGAGAGACTCAGGGACGTGCTTGTCAAGGTATGGTTGACATTCTGTGTACTCCATAGAGTTCCCTGAGGAGATGGAGAGACTCAGGGCCGTGCTTGTCAAGGTATGGTTGACATTCTGTATACTCCATAGAGTTCCCTGAGGAGATGGAGAGACTCAGTGCGGTGCTTGTCAAGGTATGGTTGACATTCTGTATACTACATAGAGTTCCCTGAGGAGATGGAGAGACTCAGGGCCGTGCTTGTCAAGGTATGGTTGACATTCTTTATACTCCATAGAGTTCTCTGAGGAGATGGAGAGACTGAGGGCCGTGCTTGTCAAGGTATGGTTGACATTCTGTATACTCCATAGAGTTCCCTGAGGAGATGGAGAGACTGAGGGCGGTGCTTGTCAAGGTATGGTTGACATTCTGTATACTCCATAGAGTTCCTTGAGGAGATGGAGAGACTCAGGGCCGTGCTTGTCAAGGTATGGTTGACATTCTGTATACTCCATAGAGTTCCCTGAGGAGATGGAGAGACTGAGGGCGGTGCTTGTCAAGGTATGGTTGACATTCTGTATACTCCATAGAGTTCCCTGAGGAGATGGAGAGACTGAGGGCGGTGCTTGTCAAGGTATGGTTGACATTCTGTGTACTCCATAGAGTTCCCTGAGGAGATGGAGAGACTCAGGGCGGTGCTTGTCAATGTACGCTGGACATTCTGTAGCCTTGATAGAACCTACGTGTTCTTGCCAGCTATTGTGTTTAATTTGTTTTCTTGAATGACTGTTGATGCCCCCGCATTGAATGATCGGGTGTATATTGTTTTTGGTCTGTCTGTCTGTCTGTAAGGTCAAAGGTCATCCTTCAAAGTCCAAGGTCAAATATATGGCTTCAAAGCGGTACATTAGGGGGCATTGTGTTTCTGACAAACACATCTCTTGTTTGTGTTATATAATGTTATGTTTTTATGCCTATTCAACTGACAAATATATGTACATTTAAGTATGAAGACAATGTAATTTTGTGTAAGTCTGAATAAACTGTCTGTCTGTCTGTCTGTCTATAATCGAAAAAATCTCATCCACTGAAGCTGATACACTCTTTGGTTTTGTATGAAATAACTTTTTCGGTTTTTAAATAGAAATTTGCATTACAGGATTGACACAACTGAATATGGTATTACTATTGACATTCACAACTTTTTTATGACATTATGGCAACCAATGGCATGGCGTGTTAGGCAGTGTTTTCAATACTTACCTGAAGGTAAAGAAAATGTCTGGTATTTGAAAAACCTTACTTAGGGACCTTTATAGGAAAGTTTTGTATTGTCATGGGTTTAAAATAAGTTGCTTAATAGAACTTAAATACTCAAAAAGATGTTACCAGAGTAGAGTATTATCATTATAAAATACATTTTTAATACTTTGCAAATTAAGAAACAACTTTCAAGAAACTGGTTACTTGACCTGAGATATGTGATGATTGAAAGACATCTATAGTTTGTGTGGGTTGTTTTTCATTAAGACCCTTTGTGTTAGTGTGATATGCTGTATGTTGAGGACTGCATGTTCGCAGGTGGATGAGTTCCACGCAGTACGCCAGAAGTTGACAGCGGAGATGGCTGATCATTCCAATCTGATACGAAGTCTGGTTGTGAGGGCTGAAGATGCCAGGCTCATGGGAGACATGTAAGATATGCGTCTGAATACTTGTGTTGGGGGGGAGGGGGCTCAATGAGTCTGCGCTTAAAGCCACACACCTTGCCTCTGACCTTGAAACGAAATACATGTTAATCAATACATATAGATGCAATTTAAAAGTGTACGAACTTGTCATTAAATCTATAGCCTAGTAAGCAATTATTTTATTATTTTTTAAACGGTACTGCTTTTAAAACCGAAAGTAGGATTTCTATATGTATACGTCCATTTCGACAAACACGATTATTTTTAAGTTTTAAAGCGCAAAAAAGACGGATTTCTACCTTGCAACCACCAGATATATGCAAATTGGCAGAGATAAAAATTAAATCTATTGCCTAGTTAGCAAGTAATTTATTATTTTTTAAACGGTACCGCTTTTAAAACCGAAAGATTTCTAGACGTATACGTCCATTTCAACAAACGCGATTATTTTTAAGTTTTAAAGCGCAAATAAGACGGATTTCTACTTTGTAACCACCAGATATATTCTGATTGGCATAGATAGAATATGTTTCTTATTTATACTTAAATTTACTTTGCCAAATAAGTTGTGTGGCTTTAATTTGGACCTCTCTGTAAGCTGAACTTGCGTAGTTCAATCTATCATGTGGGCATACAAAATATTTGAAATGACTTTGGTTCACATTGTCATCATTGGTATACAAAGTGTATTTAGTCTACATTTGATGTTAAGATGGAACAAATCATTACATCTTACGTTTGCAATGTATTCAAAGCTTTTTAAAATCAAATTACGCAATGCAATAATGTAAATAAAAACAGTGTTATGAAATTAGAAAATATTGATTGTGAGGCATTGGAATTACATCTTGGAAGTACTTATTTGCATAAAGTTTTGTTTCGACCTGATGTTTTGCAGGGGGAACATGAAAAAGGGTTACACCGAACTATACAACATGAACAGGGACCTGATCAATGGCTACAAGATCCGCTGTGGAAACCACCAGGAGTTGCTGGCTGCACTGAAGAACGTTAACCTGATAGTACAGAAGGCTGGACGCATGAGGGGTAACAGTAACATGATGTGATCAAGATTTGCATTTTTGTCAGTTTTCTATGCTTCTAGCATCTGGCCTTATACCAGTTAAATGGAAACAATAGTATGCTCACAATGAGCTTTTTATATACCCGTTCCAAATAGGACGTATTATAAGCTCACCCTTGGGGGGGGGGGGGGGGGAGGGGGCGGCATCAACAGCAGTGTCTGCTCTCTTATTCAAATAGTTTTCATCCGATTTTCACTAAACTTAGTCAGAAGTTGTATCTAGACAATATCTAGGTCAAGTTCGAATATGGTAAAGTTATCATGTTGTCCAAAACCTTCAAACGGGCGTATCTTGTGACAGTTTGGCACTCTTGTTTATTATCTTTTGCATGAAGTGCATCGTCCATGGTCAACATTTACATGTGAACACATTTATTGCCCCATTTTCAGGAAACCGTGTCCGAACATTTGTCCCATAATATCTTTGTAGAGTTTTAAACTGAGTCATATGGGGCAAAAAGAATGTCACTAGGTCATCAAAAAAATCTTTGTTCAATCATCATACAATTTGCACAGAAATTTTGTTTTAATGATATCTCACCTGCCTTTGTAAAGGATTCCGGTCTGTTGAAAAATAAACATTTTTAGCCCAATGCTAATTAAGCTTGATAAGAATATTACAATAAGAAGTTTCATGAAGACTGCAAGAAAATTGTGACTTCTCGAGTGTTCGCAAGGTTTTCTCTAGTCATATGAGAAACACTGTCCACACCCTGGACGGCCATTTTTTCAACAGAATTTAACTATTTTTGAACTGGATTGAGATATTTTAAGAGCAAATGTTCTGGGTGAATTTTTGTTAAGTTTGGATTAAATATGTGACTTCTAACAGATTTCATTATTGCAAATTAAGGAAAAGTGCCTTGCCCCTGGCAGTCATGTTTTTCAACAATCTTAACCATTTTCCAACCAAGATGAGTTATCTAAAGAAAACATTTCCTGATCAACTTTCATGATGATAGCAAAGACAAAGAAAATATGTGTACGACTTAAAGAATGTCAATTTCTTTTAATTTTAACTTGGTTACCTAGGTTTTGAACAGGTGACCCAGTTTCAAACTTGGCAATACTAGGTGAGCTGCAAAGTGATAATCTGTTTTGTATTCTCTCTTCTGAGAAAACTGGGCTTAATGCATGTGCGTGAAGTGTCATCCCAGATTAGCCTGTGCAGTCTGCACAGGCTAATCAGGGACGACACTTTACGCCTTAATTGGATTTTTGCTAAGAAGAGACTTCTTTTAAACAAAAAATGTCATAAAAGCGGAAAGCACAGGCTAATCTGGGACGACACTTTACGCACATGCATTATGCCCAGTTTTCTCAGAACACAACTCATATATCTGATATAGAGGCATAAAATAATTCAAAACCTCCATCTGTTCAAATTTTAACCAAACTATCATGTTTCATATAAAATCAATAATTCTGATATTTGCATGGAAGCTGTCTCTGCACACCATCACCACTTGTTCTATTTAAATTGACAATTACCACTATGGAAACAAATTTTCAAATTTGAAACAAGGTGTAGTATTAAATTAAAGCTGAAGTATTTTTTTTCATTCTTCTAGTGGGCAAATACAAGACCCAGGTGGTGAATGCATGCCGGGCTGCCATCAAGAGTAACAATGTGAATGCACTGTTCAAGATCATCAAGACTGGTGGAAACTGATAAGCGGCCTTCTGACAGGCCATAGAACCAACTTTGGTGGACAATCAAAGGTTACTTTCTGGACTTAGTGTACAGTAACAGTCCTGAAGTTTGCCCGCTGAAGCTTTGGAATGGAAAGACCTGAACTAAATTTTTAACATTCCGTCCATATTATGTTTAAAGTTTGAAGATAGTGTGCTTATATTAATTTATTTTTAGAATTATTGTATCATGTGCTATCCCTGTAGATATTGTAGGCTTATAACAACCTGTCAGTTTCATTTGAATTATTTATTTTTATCTCACATAAAAATAGCATTTTTTTCATGTACCAGTTTTTATAATAATACTTAACCATTTTATTTAATATATTCAGGCACTATTGTTAAGGTAAGATTAACAAGTGCATTGCAAAATATCAACACATTAATACTTTAAGCACATTTTATTGTCCCCTACCGCTTTCACCGGAGGGGACTTATGGTTTTCGCTCTGTTTGTCCGTCAGTCTGTCACACTTTTCTGGATCCTGCGATAACTTTGAAAAATCTTCATATTTTTTCATGAAACTTGAAACATGGACAGATGGCAATATGGAGATTATGCATGTCATTTTATTTTGTTCCTACGTCAAGAATTCTGGTTGCTATGTTAACAAATAGACTAGAAATACTGCTGAAAATGGTGGTTCCTGCACTTTTCTGGATCCTGCGATAACTTTAAAAGTTCTTCATATTTTTTCATGAAACTTGCAACATGGATAGATGGCAATATGGACATTATGCACGTCATTTCATTTTGTTCCTACGTCAAAAATTGTGGTTGCTATGGCAACCAAAAAAAATAATCTGAAAATAGTGCAATTTCTGACAATGGTGGAGCCAGTAGGGGACCATATTGCTTGACAATAGCCTTGTTTATTTATACCTTGATGTGTTTAAATAATTCTTTTTTTTAATTTAATGTTTGTGCATTTGTTATTGAATAATAAATTTGAGAATGTGTTTGTGTAAAGCAGCGCCTTTCATTAATTACAAAATGGTCCGTACATTTAAGTGTACTTGAAAATAAACGAATTTTCTTGTATTAATTGGGTTGTGTGATTAAGAGTACAGTTTCAAACAAGATTAGCTAAAGCTGTCCCTAACTTATAAACTCCATTTATAATTATAAACAGAGTCTGAATTTAGTAAATATGAACCATTCATGATCGATACAAATACTGGGGGAGACCTGTATATTAAGATTATAACTTATCCTTAACCAATTACAGTGACAAGTTACTTAAAACTGCAGTTGTAGAGGCCAATACCCGGAATTCTCCGTTTTTGTTTCCGCCTACAAATAAGGCGGCATAACACAGTGGAACTGTCTGTGCAGTTGTTTTTCCATCACACAGTCTGCATTTCTATGTAAGGTCAAAGTCACACGTAGTTGCAGAGGACCACTTTGGCCATTAAAGGAAATACAAATTCCTGTTTTGACGATAACTTTGCCATATATTGGATTAAAGAACAATTTAGAAAAAATGTAAACCATGATAATATAATGTGTAACCTTTTACAGCCATCATCCTACATTAAAGATCAAGGCCACACTGAGACCATAGGTCAATTTTGGCCATAAAACAGCTGGTTTTCACTGAAACATTTAAATTGATAACGGACAGGACTATTTTTAATAACTTGCCCCTTATGACATTAAGGAGACAGAATTGTATGTACTCCATGTGTCCCTACCTTTAGGGTCAAGATCCCATTTAGCACTCAAAAGGTCAAACTTTGCAATATTACAGTTTGTCTGGACTTCAACATTCATCATTCTTTTTAAAATTACTTTCCGCTCATCATAGCTTTGAGGAGATGACAAGTCTTTTGTATCACCCTTCACCTTACCTACAAGTTCTTAAAGTCCAAAATGTGGCCATAAAACATCTTGTTTTGTATACTAGTATGAGTGGAGTTTCAGACAAAAGCAGGAGGGGGGAGGGGCAATCATGTTTGTATGGACATGTCTTGTGTCATACTAGTATATATATAAATCATTTGCATCTTATGTCCTGCTTGAGCCTTCAACAAAGCATAAAAAAATAAAAGAATGAATTTGTCCATCGGTCGGTAAGTTCCAGGTGCTATCTACCATACACTGACCTACAAACGTGCATATTGGCATGATGATTACATGTACTTGAGTGGAAAGAAAGTGGTGTATCAATGTTGATATCAGTCTTTAGTCAAATAAGGTTGGTTAGATATTTGTTTCTTAAGGATATCAAGGAAAGATTTGATATTTAAATTGACACTTTAAATTGGTATGCTATTTACTTTACATCAATTGATTTTGAGGTCAAAAGTTCAAAAAGGTCACAAATGCTTGTAACAGGAAAAGTGTTCCTGCACACTATCTTGAGAATGCTTAGAGTCAAGCAGATTGGTGTTGTTTGGTTTACTTTGATGGAAAGAACGAGACACATCTATTATGATAAAGAATGAGACACATCTATTATGATAAAGAACGAGACACATCTATTATGATAAAGAACGAGACACACCTCAGGCCCGTACCCAGGCCATGGGCCCGGGCCCCCCCAGCTGGCTGTCGAACTATGATTTTTTTTTTATAATCGGCCCACTGCAATTTTTTCTCCCGTGCAAGGGCCCACAGTACACTTTCCCTCAAAACAAAAGAGCAGCTTTGTTTTATTGTCCCTGATAAACAAGGGGATTAACGCTCGCCAATCGAGATAAGCCTCTAGGCAATGTTTTCTTATCGCCTTGTACACACATCCCCGATCAGTCCCCCATTGTGATCATGAATGCTTCATCTCTCGCTGATTGATGTAACATGTATTTTTATAAGTGCAGCAAATTGAAGCAACTGCTACAGGAGGTCGTAGACTATGGTCTGATATTTGCCAACTCAAGTTTTTTTCCATCTTTGAGAAGGCCCTTGACGTATTTTTCCCTTCTAAAAGTTTAATTGTTTTTTTTAAACATTTTATTGGGAATTTTTAAGTCCCAATATATACTTTTTGCATTGAGAATAGGGCCCTGAATTTGAACCGGAACAAAAACACTGACAAAGGTATTAAAACTGAGTATTTATCATTTTTGAAAGGATATCACTGAAAAGGACTACGATGAGATAGTTAACATGTTTGTTTAAAAGAAAAACAGATACATAAATTTGCCGAGCAACAGATAAGAATTAGGCAGAATTCAGTATTTAAAATAATTGAGTACCGAGAATTGAGTAATATCAACCTATTAATGGCTCATTGGTAAAAAAATGAAAATTGAAACAACAAATCGATTTCATTATATAAGTTAACCTGATCCAGTGTAGAAAAATATTGTATAATAAAATTATCTCTTTCCTTGAATTTGTTTGAAAACAGTAAAATATGTTAAATTGATTATTTAAGACTTTTATTATTTCCCCCAAAAATTAGGCATTTCGCGAATTTTTTTCCTCAAAAATGGCAAGGTCTTTCCCAAAAAATCAAATTAAAAAAACCTGTGACGTTATTGATTTGTGAAAAAAACTGGTGGAAGCAATACAAGAGTTGATGTGGATAATCGTCAGTTTAAACCTGTAAGTTTCGGAAATCTAAAGCTTTTAATATTGTTGTGAATTCACACCAATGTTTAAAGCTTAAGACTTCCGAAATGTGCTGATTTACTTGTTATATTCCATTAATTCATATCACAAAATACGTTTTTTATAAGCATTAAAATTCACCTTGCAAAGTGCCAAATTAAAAAAAGTATATATATATATGGAGGGGGGACCCCTCCCAAACCCTCCCCGGTTGGGCCCCCCAGTAAAAAAATTCTGGGTACGGCCCTGCACCTATTATGATAAAGAACGAGACACACCTATTATGATAAAGAACGAGACACACCTATTATGATAAAGAACGAGACACACCTATTATGATAAAAGTTAACAAGTCAAAATTATGAAATTGATTTCTGCTCATCATATAGAGAATTCATTTTTTGTTAAGATCATGCTAATGTTAACTTTAAACGCTTTAATAAATATTGTAGACATTGTGGATAAAACCAATAACACTAAGTCTTTTGTAGTATTTAAATATTTATATCTGTTTTACAACATAAAGAATATTGTGATAAATCATATTAGTTGTTTTTGATACAACACTAGTAGTTGCCATTTGTTTAAGAACATAAACAAGAGTTTCCTCACAAACATGACTAATACACCCACATTACTTTGTCACCTATCTTGAACGGGCAAATAACTTCAGAATGTGCCGATCACTGGGCATGAATAAAGGTGCTGATTCATTTTTTTTTCGAGAAATAAGGAAGAAGTTTGCTCAAAATAACTACAACATCATATATAAAAAAAGCAAACCCACAAAATGACTCCAATATACCACCTCCATGCCTGGCATAATTAAAACAAATATTTGAATGACAACATATACATTAACAATCAATATCAAAATGGAAAAAAATAAACATGTAGTTCATTACAATTTTACTTGGAGATTCAGTTTCTGTAAAAGACATTTAAAAATGAGATTATTCTCTGCCTGATGTTGCTTGAGAACAGGGACTAAATGCTCCACAAGTGTGTCCCCATCGTCAATATCTTCCCCTGTCACCTCAATATGCACCCCAGACAGTGTGGCTCTACCTTGACCAACATTACAGGAAACCATGGCAATAGGTGTCCCTTCCAGATCTAGGTACCTTGACAACACTTGCACATGTCCATTAAGTTCAGTATTGTCCAGAACAAACTGCCCACCACCATGGAAGTATGCTCTTGACTCCACATCATAGCCTGAGTTAAGCATGTGATTGTTACAGCTCTGTTCAGAATTTTGAATACCATTGATCTGAGACAGTGCACTGTCTCTCTTTTTTGTCAGAAATTCGCTTGAATGTGAGATTCCATTTAGTGAAGAAATTAGAGTGTCTGTATGTGTCCCAGTGCTTGATTGTGCCAGATTTAAAATGTGCCCATACATTGGGGTTTTGAACCCTATGTGTGCCACCACTGATCCTTTGCGGCTGTTGTAATCGTACGGGTTGTACAGGGGGCCGATACATACACCTGAAATATCATAAATATCATTTAAAACGCACAGGAAAAATAAAAGCAATGTTATTTTTCATATTCTGCAAAAACAAGAAGAGAATTTCACCACTTCATGTCTGGCAAGACTGTGTATTGTGTCTGTGTATTGGCAGTTATGCAACCATCTGTCTTCCTGACACTGTTTAAAAATAAATAAGGCTTAGTTTTCCAAACACTTTATACACAAATGTTATGCACAGTTTATAATAAATATTTTGTAGTAATTAAATTTTGAGCATAACAATGTATGTATAATCTTTATAGTATCATTATTATCATGTTTGCATATAGCTAATATATATTTGCCTGGAAAAAACTTGAGCTCTCTGTCCCCGACCACTTGAAGTGGGCCGTCTTTATCAAACTCAATTCTGTCACAGGCGAAGTATGCTCCAGAGCAAATGCCCAGATAGGCCCCCCCAGAGTGGACAAAGTCTCTGATGTTAGCCATTCCTCTGCTACCCAAGGCTTCAATCAGTCCCAGGTCATACCCACCACCTATTGCTAGCAGATGTACTCTCTTTGATAAGTCGCCTTAAACATATAATTATATTACTGTAATATTCTCAGTGTGTACAATAATTGAAAAATCTTGTACAGCTCATTCATTATACCACACATATATATCAAAGAATTTTAATAATAAATTTGAACACTTATATTCTTACAAGTATTTTTTAGTGTGAAAGGCCCTTGTTTTTTATTTAACCCCTTCCCTCTAAAATCTAGTATTATACCGAAGTGTACTAGCATCTTGCTGAAAACTTGGTGTTGGGACCATAATCAGCTGAGATTAATTCACTTTTGCAGAGGCAGATACATGTATCAGCAAAAAACCTTCACACAGAAATTGTACAGCTAGCTGATGGAAAAGATGGAACATGATAAAACTATGGTGAACCAATTCAGTAAAAGTAACTTTTAAGTAATTGAAAAATGTGCATATTGAAATTTAATTTCATGATATTACATGATGAACAATAACAATGAAAAAAAAAGAAGAAATACATTTAAGGCTTTCATTATTGTTATTAAACAAGCCAACAATGACCAATCGAGCATTTTTGTTATTGAACAATCAGACATTTTCATCAAATCAGTTAAAAAACTAAACAAGTTAGACCTTTCAGATTGTCTGACTATTGTACCTTTTATTATTGACTCAGGTGTAATGTACTGCAAGGTATAGCCTGTCGGATCAAGACATTCAGTCAGAGTCCTCAGCAGCAAAGCAGAGTACTCCTCCAGGGCACCTAAACCCTGGTACACACAAGCGAGCTTCATCACCAGTGTCTTCAGTAGTCGGAAAGCCTGGGCTTGAAAAAGTATTGCTTTTGTCAGCACAACATAATGGTATCTTACATGAAAAAGACATCAGTTTAAATTCAGTTTACAGTATCATTTAGCCTCTAAACCTATAAGTTCGTGCACCTTAAACTTCAAAGGAATATCTTTCATGAAAAATCATTAGACAATAACTAAACTTGATATATACTTTATGATTTATCTTTTGTTTAACAAATAACGAGTGAAATATGTTGGTTGACAGATAATAATAATGGAGTTACGTACCTTTAAACATTCATGTACATCCTAGTCTGCGTCACACAAAATTACCCTATAAGATCGTGCACCGATTTTGTTGACGTCACAGCGAGGCCCTAGGATGTGTTTGTTATAACCGATATATGTTTTTGTGAATATGTGTTTATTTATATTAAATATGTGTTGTTTTAGATGATTTTCGTGAATAAACTGTATTGAAGAGAATGGTTTAAACAAAACTGGTCTTCATAAAAACGAAATATTAACTGTGATAACTGTATTCAGAGGTCTTAATAAAGTGTATATTTACTAACGGAAAATAGCTAAATAAAATTCTATTCACAATGGGGCCATTAAAAGCTGTCACCCCTTCTAATGACAGTTGTTTTATGGCATAATCCCAAATTGACGCAGTGAGATTATTTATCGCAATATCCCGGTCACGATCATAACTTATGATCTCGTGTCATCATTTGGAGGTAAAATTTTCCGCATACACAGCATAGTTTAATCATATTGTAATGCAAAGAACTGAGAGCACAAAATAAATTTGTGACGGGCCTCCAAGGGAAACTACAACATTTTACGATCAAAACATTGACAAACATAGCCGTCTGGTAAATGAAATGTGCAGATTTTAAACATTGTTTAGGCTATTTCTTTGGAACGAGGTCAGAAAAACGGACAATGAATGTCATATTTATTTTTTTTCCTCATGATTGTTGTCTTACCGGCTGTGGAAATTCTCAAGCTACAAATGTGAACCGTTTTCGGGCACGTGCGTTCGAATGTTGCTTAGAGGTTTACGTCATAAAAAAGTGCACGATCTTATAGGGCTGCACGAAGTTATGTGAATAGAGGATATATACAATTAAAATGTATTATATTATTATTTAAAATAATCATTTGGATATATTATCAAGACATAATCCAGTTCATTTGATATTTAAATGTAAATCTCCATTTATTGGTAAGGTATAATGCTCCATAAAACAACTGTTACAGGTGTTTCACATAAATCAACAACCCGAAAGCTTTATTAATTATATTCACGTGAAGCCTGAAGGCTTATCCGAAATACTGTGCACTTGTTCATACATGTATGTACTAAATACAAACTATCAGTCCTTGGCTCGGTGTTATTTATATAATGTGGTATACATTTACACTCATATTTATGGTTGAAACAAAGCTTTTATCTGAACATTCGCCCAATATCGGGCAAAAATCCGGCGTTTTAGTTTCGTTTCCAATTAATTCCATTGTGACCTCAAAGTGATAATAAATTGTGATCTGGACTAGTTTACACTCCGAGCAATTTCGACTAAAAATATGAATCTTCTGAACAAGTTTCATGAAGATCGGACAGTAAATGTGGCTTCTAAGAGTGTAAGATTGCTATATTTATTGATTTAACACATAGCCAAGTAATATTTTTACGTAAATATCCAAAATTAACGTTCATTATTTAAAGGGGCCTTTTCACAGATTTTGGCATTTTTTTAACTTATTCATTAAATGCTTTATATTGATAAATGTAAACATTGGATCATAAAAGCTCCAGTAAAAAATCACGAAAAAAAAAATTAAAAAAAGGAAAAGAACATTGCCCGGAGCAGATTTCGAACCAGTGACCCCTGGAGTCCTGCCAGAGCCCTGAAGTAAAAACGCTTTAGCCTACTGAGCTATTCCGCCGAGTATACATTCTTGACGTATTTTATACCTTATATAAGCAATCTTCGTAGTTTCACAAAATTTAACGACAAAAACAGAACTCTCCAAATTATTCAATCGTTTCGCGTTGCAACGCTTTATAATTTTTAGGTTTTAAAATCGTCAAAAGATGCATATCATGGCTATATTAGAGCATGGTTAATGTTCAGTATTACTGTTTCCTCACAAATATCATAACTAAAACGAAAACTTACGAATCTGAAACAACTTTTTTCAATTTTGTCAATTTACCAAAGCGTGAAAAGATCCCTTTAAAGTAGAATATAAAGTATAACAATTTGCATGACATTTGTTTATGCAAGTCAATGCAAAAGCCATGATCGACAAACTTAATTCAGAATGTAATAATAAACATGTTAATGATGTCACTGCAGTAATTTCCAATGGAACATTACAAAAATAGTGAATACCATTTATTTGTTTATTTTTTTGAGTCATCTGTGCGGCGTCAATAGTGCAGAATAGTGACTACACAACTCTGATCTTACCCTTATTTCATATCAAGCGGTATTGTATTCGTAATATCGATAAAATTAGCTTACACTTTAGCTTTTAATGACCTTAACATTCGCTTAACTTGGCATATTTTAGTAAACAAACCGGCGAGACAGAGGTCAGTGCGCGCATGGAGACTAGGTCCCACGATGGAGTCGATTGAAAGACAGCCTTTACAAGATGACAACCGAGCCAGAAATTTGGACGAAGTTTTCTCTAAACTGGACTTTGGAAAGTTTCATGTTAAAATGTTGATTTTTACATGTGGTGCCTATTTTGCAGCATGTGCTCAGATGATGCTCATTGTGTTCCTGAGTTCACCGATTAAATCTGAATGGGATTTGAGTGACATGATGTTTCCCTTTCTGCCATTCTCCTGTGGGATCTCCAGCTTCATAGCGAGCTTCGTGTTCGGGTCTCTTAGTGACAGAATCGGGAGGCAAACACCACTGCTTGTTGCAATTGCGCTAGTGGTAGCATTTGGAATAGGTTCGGCGTTTCCGAAGAATTTCTGGCTCTTTGTCGCTCTGCGATCACTTGCATCTTGTGGGACTTCAGGAATAGAGAATGTTAACTTTGTGCTGTTGTTAGGTAAGTATTTATTATGTGACCTGTGTAGGAAATAATAAATTATTATTTGCCACTGATGTACTTATCAAGGCTAAATATATATGTTCAAACCGTCGCATGCAAATCGTTCATCGATGACGCTCTCACAGTTTTTTTTTATCAAGGCCACGTGCGGGCGTGGTCTCGTAGAACGTTTAAATGAAAGCATGCAAACAATATTGACATTTTACTGTGTATTATTTTTTTCTATACAATAAGATCTATTGTTTTTATATTTTATTAAAAAGCGTGTGTGAAATTAGACCATACCAGACTCGTAGAACTATAATCGAGAAATTATGAAAAAAGTTATTGTTTGTTGGAAGTGCCATGAGTGTATATTATGTATGTCATGCTACTTATAGTTGTTCCTACAGTAATATCAAAATATATCTGACATTTCAATTCAGTATCTATTTAAACCTATGTTAACTGTGACATTTCTCGAGTGCCACATACATGTATTTGCAAATGGCATGGGTCCAAAATAATAGGAATTCTTTTTAACGTAATCATGCAGGCTTTTAAGTATGAGTTATTTGGAATTCGTCGATGGCCCCTTTTCTTCATAATACTTTATTAAACATGCATGAAAATGGCTTCACATATCGCATATTTATCTAGTAAAAGCCTTTTTATTATTTTTTCAAGCTATTTTAAATCGTTTGTTTCACTTTCGTTTTCTCAAAGAATTCCTACCCCAGAAGAAGCGCGGCAGCATCATGGTCGTAATCACCCTGTGTGGAGCTCTAGGGGCTGTGTACACCTCTGCCATGGCCTGGGTTCTACTGAAACCGCACGGATGGCGCTGGTTCGTGGTAGCGTGCACGGGCCCCGCGTGCCTCGTGTTTGTGTACCGTCTGTGGTTCCGGTACGAATCGCCGCGGTTCCTGTACGTGAGCGGCCGTCACGAAGAGGGCATGCATGTGCTGGAGGAGATTGCTCGTCAGAACAACGTCATCCTTCCACCAGGTATGCTGATATGGCAAGTATAATATAATCTCTTTCAAACGAGTACATAATAATGTGCATAGAAACACACACTCGTTTTATTGATACAAAATTATGGTCATATATAATTAAAGCACTAGCAGTATGCACAAGCTAAAAATTCTCTTGTGTCTCGCCGAAAAAAATAAGCAACAATATATTGTTGAATACAGGTATGCTTCTGTTAAGTTTCTAATATATTAGGTTTTGTACAATCTAAGAAAATGTTATCTTACAGCACAACCGTTTTCATTCATTTTACAGGAGAAATATTGTGTCCACCAACAGAAAAGCGAGGACGAATTCAGGATCTTTTTGATCGCTCTCTACAACGTCGAACGTTTTTCTGCTCAGTCGTGTGGTTCTTGCAGTCGCTAGGCTACTGGGGCGTCACAATGTATCTGCCGGAATACCTGAGTACCAAGGTTTCTGTGGGCATGGACCCCAGTCTCAATATGTTTGGTGTATTTCTTGGTCAGATTCCGGGTCTGTTACTAGCTATGGTTTTAATAGAACCAGACAAACTAGGGAGAATAAAGTGTCTAAGATTTTATTCATTCTTCACAATAAGTAGCCTTCTGTTATTTGCCTTTATTGATATCAGCGTGTTGAAAGCCTGTTTTGTTATTCTAGTGTACTTATTCATGGTGCCAATTTACTCCATACTAAATACATTCACACCGGAAGTCTACCCCACGGACACCCGCGGGATCGCCTTGGCCTGGATGTACATGGTGATCGCGTTTCCGGGTCTGGTGACGGCGTTCATCGGAGCGTCCGTCCTCTCCACGAACATCACGTGGTTTTACCCGACTTTGTCGGCGGCTATATTCGCGCTGCAGTTACTGTTTTCCTTTGGTCTAAACATTGAGCCCGGTAGACATGGCCTTGTAGACAATAAGTCTGACGCAATGCTGTGCGAACAAAATGGTTTATCAGATTCGGATGTGTTAGCAGCGAGATCAAACGACGAGCTGCCGGAAACTAACGGCGTTTGTCACAAGAACGGGTCCGCGACCGGGACACCTTGAATAGTCCCTTACCTCACTGCAGCTTGGTAGTACATCGACACTGGGACTTGTGGAATTGAGAACAAGACGACAGAAGTCGAATTCAAAACAGTTTGTTAGGATATCAGACCGTAAGTGTTACAGACATATTGTAAAGAATCATCAGGGTCATAAAAAGGCTGTTTGACAGACGGACGCTCTATGACACAAGAGTGGGACATAGAGTCAATTTATGTTATGTTGCTTTAGGTTGAAACTTCTAGGTTGTCTTCAAGTTCTTATTGAAATATTGATAATGATTCAATATTGTGATGCGTTAGGGGTAAATCGATTTAATAGGAAGTTTAGCAATTGAAGAAAAAGGTGAAAGCCATTTGAAATACTTCATGTTGAGGTTTAGTTTTTTTATACATCACAAATTTCGATTATGTTTTTGAAGCCTTTCGCTTCTTTTGCCAGGTGGCTATTTTTGAGTGCATTGAAGATGCCAAAATATGTGTGTGTCCTAAAGATTTCATGGGAACAAAGTTTGCTTTTATTTACCAGCACGAAAACAATGATGGCTTTGAAGCGTTGATGCAATCGCATGAGAACGATATGTCCTCGTTCCTCGTTGTGTGTATACAGTATATAATGCATGGGTATATATATATATATATATATATATATATATATATATATATATATATATATATATATATATATATATATATATATATATATATATATATATATATATACCTACGTGAATAAAAAGTAACGGTTTAATTAATATTCTGATTATGATTTCATTATACATCATCATAACAACGATTCGATATGTGCTCAATTCTGACATTGTTAATAAAAACTGAAAAAAGACATATTATCTTGAATATATCTTTACATGCGTGTTTTTAACAACTATTATCAGTTCACACATTATGTCACAAATATACATGCACATGCATTGATGTTCATTACCTTTTGGGAATAGACTTTGAAAAAAAATGTACGTTTACAGGCATGTTGTAACGATTTGTTGTTGTGAATGTGTTTGGTTGATGTGTTTTATGTCTTGCTAAATGACTACCGGTAATATCATACTTATACATTGATTTAAATAAAAAACAAAAACCGTTGCCAAAGTGTGTTTGTTTTCTCCGACAAATAATATTAAACTTTGTTATATACCGGCAGCCGGCTGATATCAACCATATTCTGCAAATTCGAAGGGCAACAGCACGAATTGATTATACATAATCACACGTAGTCGACAAACAGACCAAAACATTAAAGCGGAGGAATGGCATATAGTGTTACCCCTGTCCGAGTGTGTATGTATGTTCATGTGGGACATTTCGTGCCGGTTCATAACTTTGTGGTGCATTATAGGCGTTTGAAATATATGTGCACAAACGGTATTTATATCAAGACGACGTGGCGCGTGCAAAATCATGTCGCTGACTGCAAGGTACACGTGGACAAGTGAAGTTTTGCTTTGTCCTAACATGGATATAGTGAATGTTCATGTTTGTGTATGACCATTATCTTCATTGCGCA
Source organism: Dreissena polymorpha (assembly GCF_020536995.1). Classification (NCBI taxonomy): domain Eukaryota; kingdom Metazoa; phylum Mollusca; class Bivalvia; order Myida; family Dreissenidae; genus Dreissena; species Dreissena polymorpha. Next base: position 76,595,779 of record NC_068355.1, on the reverse strand, counting down.
TGCCGAGATTTCAAAAATAATTTGCTACAAGTGATAGCATATCAAGACGTGTCTCACGCAACAGCCATGAAACTGGTTTAGAGGTCAATGCCACTATGGACTTGGAAGTTTGTCCATATTCCTTCTATGGCTATAATAAAAGAGCATGTTCGTATCCGATCAATAACGTTGGCATTATTTCAAGAACACGTATCTTATCATCATATCTAGGCGACACGTTGGTTGCAACAATTGTGTTGTTCACTTTAAGGCAGAGGCCATAATGTTTGCGTATTCCTGTATGGATATGGTGATTGTATTTGTTAGTGTCACGCAGGTTACACACAGTTTTCACTTATACCTCGTATTAATACCATATACTTAAACGTCTGGAAGTATATGTTCATGTCAATCCCGTACTTGTTTCCAGCATTATGAGATAACGGAATAAATTGGCAAGGTGACCATAACAATTAATCAAGACGACGAGGCGTATGCAAAACAATGTTGAGCGCGTTAAAGTTACTGTCACATTAAACACGTTGAACTTACCGGTAGTCCACATACCTTGTTTGGTAGTAGTGACAGTAAACGTTCATGTGATTGACAGAGACGTCTGTTAAGGCCCGGTCACACAGCGATGTACGGCTTAATCACGACCACAACTATTCACATATCGATCTGCCTTGAACAGACGATGTTGTTCGCGTCGATTTCGAGTTTAAGACGAGTTAATTAAAGGCGTTGTTGAGACGTTAGGCGTGTAAAGCACCTTAGGACAATGGGTTCGGCTACTTCAACTAAAAAGGCTTCTTCGGTGTTATCCTAATAGCAGTCGTGTGTTCTAACTGCATGTTCCTTTTTGGATAGACGTAAGCGCTAAGGCTCCAGTCCTTCTTAAAGGTCGTGAAGGCAGCCTTTGCCTTATCATTGTAATGTCCATGTGCACGGCCAATGCCTACGAGTACTGGTTCTTCCTGCTCGACTTGGGGAGGAGTAGTAGAAGGCATCATTTCTTACTCAATGAGATTTTCTCTAGGCATTTTTTAAGTAAAATTGATGAAAATTATCATATAGCGTACATTGAATTTAAAGATTTGATCATAACGATGCTATCAATGACACTAGATATTTGACATATTACGGAAACGCTATGTTAAAAAGTCATCAAAATGGCATGTAAGCACGATTGTTCCACTACTCTCGTCATCATTCCATCTTCGATAGAGTTTGTGACAAGTGTTTAGACATGCTAAATACTGTGATCCTGTAGCTGGACATATGCTTCAACACATGGACCAGCTCTTTTTATGCACAAATGTGTAAACTGGTTTTAATTATTGATTTTGTTACCTGTTTTGTGAATGTCGATCATCCATTTTCTTGTTTATGACAGAGAGACAGCCAATAATGAACAGAGAGGCAGCACTTTGACAGAAAGGCCACCAATATGCGTCTACACCGTGTAGCAGCTGTTTCATTAAAATTGACTGTTTGTTAATAAATTGTTAACTTATTCTCACACAATATTTATGTTTATTGTAGTGCATATTTTGCTATAGTTGGACATAAGTTACTACAAACTAGAGCTTTGTCACAGACGTGACGTATACCCCCACGTGCCGCATTGACAGACTATTTTGCATGCTGTCTTCACAAAACAAGAGAAGCTAATTTATGGCGATTTTTAAGAATTATTATGCCATTATCATTTATGGCCATTTTTGACCTTTGAAATCAAAGTGTGACCTTGACCTTGGAGATATTAACATAATTCTTTCGTGCGACACACCGTCCAATGATGGTAAACAAATGATTTTTAAATCTCACAATGAACAACATAATTATGGCCCGGACAAGCTCATTTATGGCCTAATTTGACCTTTGAACTCAAAGTGTTACCTTGACCTTGGAGATATCGACGTAATTCTTTCGCGCGACACACCGTTCAATGATGGTGAACAAATGTGCCATATGATTTTAAAATCTTACAATGAACGACATTGTTATGGCCCAGACAAGCTCATTTATTGCCATTTTGACCTTTGAACTCCAAGTGTGACCTTGACCTTGGAGATATCGACATATTCTTTCGCGCGACACATCGTCCAATGATGGTGAACAAATGTGCCAAATGATTTTAAAATCTCACCATGAACGACATATTTATTGCCCATACAAGCTCATGTATTGCCATTTTTGACCATTGAACTCAAAGTGTGACCTTGACCTTGGAGATATTGACGTAATTCTTTCGTGCGACACACCGTCCAATTATGGTGAACAAATGTGCCAAATGATTTTAAAATCTCACAATAAATGACAAAGTTATGGCCCGGACAAGCTCATTTATGATCTTTTCGACCTTTGAACTCAAAGTGTGACCTTGACCTTTGAGATATCGACATCATTCTTTCGCGCGACATACCATCCAATGATGGTGAAAAATGTGCCGAATGATTTTAAAATCTCACGATGAACAACATAGTTATGGCCCGGACAAGCTTTCGAGACAGACCGACAGACAGACCGACCGACAAAGTGACTCCTTTATAGCCCCCATTACCATTGGTAATGGGGGTATAATTATAAATACAGTCTACTTGAATACTTAACAACCTTCATATAACAAACTTGTTCGATGTATTTAGAATCACAGGTGGTTAGCGTGTGGCTATGATATTTAATAGTGAAAACATCATTTTGAATTTAAAATACTCAAATTACATGTGTATAACGAAAAAACAACTTATCTGAAAATAATATTTTCTCTATCAAATATTTATATAACAAGGTATTCAACTCGAAATGACCCGAAAACAGAGTGCATCGCTTTGAAAAGCCATAACTTCATCAAAACTGCAGCGATTTCCACGAACTCGGTCTTCAGACCCGATTCAAGTATGAAATCTTCAGAGAGTTAAGACACACATTTGCGTTGAACCAATGAAATCACTCGTGTGTTTAAAATGTCGGCCACTTGAACATGTGTAAACAAAGGTTTCAAATGGTGCTGGAGGGTTGGCTTTGATGCATAACGGCAAGAGCGGTAAGAATGTTTTTTTCTACGTTGTATTAAATTATGATATCGGGGTCCGTAAACTTTGCTGGGACAATGCCTTTACTCTGTGAATATTTCAGTCTTGCTTTTTTTAAACAAACTCCTAAAAATTAAATGGTGCACAATGGCTTCGAACTCTCATAGAGGCAGTCCTAACGTTAGTAATGAGTCATGCTGGTTTACTGTTTACTTGAAAATTGATCTATATATTTGCTTTTGTTGGCTTGTTGACGTAACGAAAAGAGATGTTCCAACAGTTTCAACAAATCACATACCCGAGATCTTGACTTCAGTACGTATATGATCGAAACTGGATGTTAATGGCCATAAACGAATGTAGTTGTTCTTAACACAATTTGCGTCCGTTATTATATATTAAATTCTAAAATTTTCTGAAAGAACTGTACGAATTTGTCAAGTTCGACCATGGCCGCTTCCTCTGTGTTGACATTCATGACGAAAGCGTGCTCCTCGCTTGGGACGTACGAGTGCTCCACCGGTACTCCCACGCGCCGCCAGGAGGAAGCCGTCGTCTCGGAGCACGTCAAACTCACAATTCGTGATATAGGCAGGCGGCAGCGCGGCCAGGTCTTCATCCGTTGCAATCAGCGGCGAGAACATTGGATTTGTTATTACGCTCAGAATTTCCTTCACTTCGTCAGCATTAACAGACGCCTTTTCGCGAAAAAACGTTTCTGATTCCGCGTTTTCGTCAGCAGTTGGTAGTAATGATGCATCAACGTGGTCTCTAAGCTTGTTATCTAGATAGCTTTATTGTTCGTTATTGTAGAAAAAATTGTAAATCTAAGCATGCATTTCATCATCCGGAGTTTGTCCAGGAAGCAGGGGCCATTTTCGTACTTCCGGTAGCTCGGCAGACGCAAATCCACAGCTTGCAGGAAAGGGTAGTCAAGTGACATGAACTTGATGACAGTCTTCGGGAAGTTGGCATCTAAAGAAATGTTTAGCGAAACGGCCGCTACAAGGTTGCCACCCGCGCTGTCACCTTGAACACAATTAACAGTAACATAACAAATATTTAAATCGTTACACAACATTTAAGTTATACACAGGATATGAAATACATGTACAACAAGGTGCTATATTGTGATCCTTTTTATGAAGCTGAACTGAGTGAACCGGTATTTCAAAGTCCTATAATGACCAGCGTCATGCGACAAAAAGCTAGTAAGCCATATGCGACCATTGTAGTCCAAGCTCAGCCTGACCTGTACGTTAAAAGTCACGAGAGGTTGTGTGGTCTCATAAGCTGACAGGGTAGCTACTGACCAGACTGCATGGATTTGCAAGCTGGTCTGTAGCTACACTGGTCGCATCTGGCATTCGATCCATTTTTGCGCAAGAAGCCTCACTATTTCAATGATGGGAGGTAAGAACTCAGATGTGCTCTATATTGATACTAAAGAGCTTCGTTATGTATTTGACTTACAACGCTCACTCTTTCAGTTATTCACATGATCAAATTTGCGCAACAAACTGCTATACAGAGGAACCTTTCTGGATTTTTCAAAAACTGGATGAATACAAACTTGGATTCCGTACATGTTTTGGGATGAATAAACGAACCAACTGATGGAAAATATATCTTACTACCTAATGCGTTGACATAACAAAAAGGAAGAACAAACACTATCTTTAAGTCCTATTTGGTCTGGGTGAACACCTTATTTTTGGGGTTGTTCAAAATGTGACGGGTAACCGCGAGGCAATCATCAAACGGAATGGGAAATAAGTATTTTGGAGCCAGTCGATAACTGAAACATGCATTAAAAGGATACTGTTATTCGAATAAGGAATATCACACTTTGAAAAACTGTCAATAAAAGTGAACACTTAATATGTTTAATACCTTGATAAATGAATTTCATTTACAAGAACTTATCAAGGAAATAATTATTTAATGATTCAGTAAATCGATGCGTGTACACAATCTAATAACAAAAACGAAACAAATATGATATCTTGTACAATCAAACCGGCAATTCGACAAAGTATACAAAACATGCAAGCACCTACTTGATTGATAACACGACCGCTTTTGTCTTTCGCACCACTTCTCTAATGTAATTCGCATAGTGGGCTAAGCAGTAATAAAGAAATATGTTTGTGTAATATAAGCATGTAAGAACAAAAATGACACGCAAAAATCATGCTCGAACTTTTATAATTTAGCGAATGTTCAATGCGATATTCTCTATCATGCTACAAACAGCCTTAAGCTATGATCGGGCCCTATCGAATCAATGAGAGGAGGAGCCTTGAACTATGATCGGACCCAATCAAATATATGGGAGGAGAAGCCTCAAACTATGATCGGGCCTAATTGGAGGAGAAGCCTTAAACTATAATCGGGCCCAATCGAATCTATTGGAGGAGAAGCCTTAAACTATTATCGGGCCCAGTCGAATATAGTATATGGGACGAGTACCGGTAGCCTGAATTTTTGATCGGGCTCAATCGAATATATGGGAGGAGTAGCCTTACACTATGATCGGGCCCTATTGAATCTATGTTAGAAGTAACATTTAACTACGATCGGGTCCAATCGAATATATGCGAGAAAAAGTCTTAAACTATGATCGGGCCCTATAGAATCTATGAGAGGAAAAGCCTTAAACTATGATCGGGCCAAATCGAATCTATGGGAGGAGAAGCCCTAAACTAAGATCGGGCCCTATCGAATTATGTTAGAAGTAACCTTAAACTACGATCGGGTCCGATCGAAAATATGCGAGAAGAAACCTTAAACTATGATCGGACCCTTTCGAATCTATGGGAGAAGTAACATTATACTGTGATTGGGCCCATCGAATATATGGGAGGAGAGGCCTTAAACTATGATCGAATACATGGGAAGAGATCCTTAAAATATGATCGGGCTCAATGGAATATATACGAGATGAGGCCTTAAACTATGATCGGGCCCAATCGAATCTATGGGAGGAGATGTCTTAAACTGCGATCGGGCATCATCGAATCTATGGGAGAAGCCTAAAACTATGATCGGGCACGATCGAATCTATGGGAGGAGAAGCCTTAAACTATGATCGGGCCCTATTGAATCTATGAGAGAATGAACCTTAACCTATGATCTGGCACAATCGAATCTATGGGAAGAGAATATAGAGAAGTGAAACTCCAGCTGCTGGAGTAGTATTGAATTATTATTATAAACAATTAGTAGGTCCTTTATTTAAGGCAAGTGACCGATTGCCAAAACAGGACAATACAGCACAATACAAAACAACATAAACACAAATAAGAATAAAGCTGGGGTCACCGCCTTGGAACGGTCAATGCAAAGCATTTGGGGTTTAAAGCGGTTTTGGAGCGCTCAACCTCACACTTGGCCCAGCAGTATTCACAATACATGTACGTGTAAATAAAATTTAACCTCGTAGCATTGTAACTAAAATTAAACAATAATAAAAGCGAATTAAAACGCATTCAATTTAATTACCATTTAATTACTCAATGGTATTGAAGATACCAGAGCAACAGAGTTACAACTTTTTGAGGAACGATGGAATGAAACTATGAACAAGTGTCAACTACATTCCTTCTTTATAGAAAAAGATTTAAGACAAGGGCTGTTTGTAAACATGCATGCCCCCCTATATGGGCTATACGTTGTAGTAGCAGCAATTGTGTGAATACGTTTTTTGTCACTGAATACGTTTTCTGTCACTGTGAATGGTGGTGGTGGTGGTGGTGGAAGAAATAGTAGTAGTAGTTGTAGTAGTAGTAGTAGTAGTAGAAGTAGTAGTAGTAGTAGTTGTAGTAGTAGTAGTAGTAGTAGTAGTAGAGTAGTAGTAGTAGTAGTAGTAGTAGTAGAAGTAGTAGTAGTAGTAGTAGTAGTAGTAGTTGTAGTAGTAGTAGTAGTAGTAGTAGTAGTAGTAGTAGAGTAGTTGTAGTAGTAGTAGTAGCAGTAGAAGTAGAAGTAGTAGTAGTAGTAGTAGTAGTAGTAGTAGTAGTAGTAGTAGTAGTAGAAGAAGTAGTAGTAGTAGTAGTAGTAGCAGCAGCAGCAGCAGCAGCAGTAGTAGCAGTATTAGTATTAGTAGTAGTTGTAGTAGTAGTAGTAGTAGTAGTAGTATGCATTACAAAAATGCAGTTAGCCTTACATTTGGTAAAATTTAAATATATTACAAGGGAGGCAAATCTGTAACAATAAATTTAAACTTATTGCATTTGTTTCCCCTGTAGTGTATTACCTCCCCTGTCCTGCTTATATTTATATTAATCAACAAAATTAAACATTAACACAATATTTAATATACAAAATATACAAAAAATCTCATATTCTGATAATATTTTTACTGATCCACTGTATTTTACTAAAAGGATGATGTTTCATTGGACTGATAATTATAGATTTAGGATAACAGACCAGTTGCTTCAGTAATATTGTTCAGAGTGTGCCCTGTTGGCCGCGTATGCTTTCTAAAATTATCATTCAAAAAACCATTTTACTATTTCGAGTCACCGTGACCTTGACCTTTGACCTAGTGACCTCAAAATCAATAGGGGTCATCTTCTAGTCATGACCAATGTACCTATGAAGTTTCATGATCCTAGGCCCAAGCGTTCTTGAGTTATCGTCTGACAACCACCTGGTGGACGGACAGACCGACAGACCGACCGACATGAGCAAAGCAATATACCCCCTCTTCTTCGAAGGGGGCATAAATATAGCATCATGAAGTTTATATTTCAGATCATTATCGCACAAATACAGGAAGAAGCAGCAATAATGGGTGTAAAAGTTCCATATTACATTGCTTGGTTATTTATGTACTGCTAAAAAATAAATCAAACAAGAAACGGCTGTCACAGAGAAAATAAAATTATAAACTCAATGACCTATGCATGTAGATTACAACTTGGAAAGTTGGTCGTATGACGTCACAAAAATCCATGTACCCAGGAACAGAGAAAGAGTTATGACGTAATTGACGCGCGAAAACACAATGACGTGAACAAAATCCAGGGGCAGTACTGTAAAGTTAAAATAAAGATATTAATGGGGCGGTACTGCAAAATTAAACTACTGATAAAACAAGTTTAGGTGATTAAATATTAAGAATCAAATGTATAAAAAATAGTTATTCCATAATTTGGTAATTTGTTACGTGTTAATTAGATCATTTATATGTTTGTATAGCAAGATTTGTAACTTTGCGAATACTGATGTATTTCTTTATGTACTTGGTGCTTTAATTTCTATTGTAACATGTGCATGCTGGTTATAAAGCAATGTTATTATTAATGAAGTGTTTATTTTGATATACTTAAGATATTCATATGGAGATGATATTGGAAACTAAATGAACTTAATAGACCACAAACAATCATCATTGGATTTATATTGTTATTTGTTATGAAACAATTGTTTTATAAACATATATACTCAGATTTCATATCTAATCAATTTAATCAATAACATAGATACAAAACACATAAATATACACAAATATCAATACATACACTTTGTTTTGATTATGCCAAAATACATATTAAATGGCATGTTTGCATAGTTAGTTGAAATAGCTTTCCGTAAACATAGCAGAATGAAGCTGGGTCCGTCTCTGTCACTGTGGTTTTGATAATTAACTTGCCGCATAACACCTTCCGTGTGGTTTGATGGTGTTCATCTAATTCTAACACAGCTTCGCGCCTTAAAGCGTTACAAATCCTTCGACTAATCCTTGTCAAGTCTGAAAAACAACAGAAGTAAAACCCATTTTAAAGCAAGTGCTTTTACTTTTTTTGTCATTCCTTTATAAAAAAGGACCGAATTTAATAATCAGGCAGAAATATCAATCATGATATTTATTTAAAGACAATAAGTCAAAAAAAGAAAATATTATAGTTCAACATAACATGTTTGTTAAAAAAGACCATTGGTTGGATAACAATTAGGCTTTGTATTTTATTTAAAATTTATGTTCAATTAAACATAAATTGTTTAAACATTACACAATTACTTCAGTATTCCATCATGTAACATTTGGTTAATTTGATATATTTTCAGTACAGACTGATATATGTTTTAGATTCTTACAAAACTGTGTTCAAATTAAATGCAGAACTGACGGGAACATTCTTGCATACCACACATAGCATTTAAAAAATGTGTCCCACACATAGCATTATTGCATTTTTATACACAGACTCCGAATCAGATGTATATGCGCAAACATACAATATATGTAGCTTCTCTATGAAGAATTACAATGTCCGCCCTATATTTTAAACCTTCAACAATATTGTAATAAACGCTTTTGTTGATTGAATAACAAATATACCACACATAGCATAGCACTTTGTGTGTTTTCAAACACGCAGTTGCACTTTTTGGAAAAAAATACTTAATTAATTTTGCGCAAACTTAACACAGTTGTGTATTTTGACAATGACCGGGCTCTCGTCTTTGTTTTTTTGAAAATGGTTTTGAATTAATGAAGAAATTATCAGAAACGTACCTGAAACGATGGTTTGTTGACATTCGTTTGTCCCACACATAGCCGAAAAAGTCACGTGGTACAGGCACCTTGTATACACAAAATTAAATTATTATTTTATTCTGTCACATAATATGTTTACGTCTTTGAATACACTGTATATATGGCTAACACGATTATTTGACATTTATATTCGAAATGAAATGTACACACACTAAATGGTAATAACGTGTATGAAAGCGAAGTCTTAAATATTGTTGTTTAAATAAATTATTTTTTAACTATGCAGCGGTGAGATCTTTCTAAAGGTTTTAGTTCTATATTGTTGTCTGTTTCATAAAAGCTATTGATAGTTCACCTTTATGTAATGTTTTCATGGTGTTCATATCGCATTGCCCTTTCCCGGTCGCATTTATTTGGGAATATTTAATTGTGATCATGTTTAACATTGATTGATGGAACGCAAAAGAAATAAAGAAAGACTTTTCATTAATCCAATGTTATAACATTCAAAGAGTGTCTTGTATTTAAAGCAACGGTGTATATAGCTTAAACTTTATCAAGTCTATACTTTTTCAACGCGGCTTATAGTAAGCTAGATTTTCATACCTGTATTGTGTGTTTGCTTTTTCTCTGTACGAGAAAAAGTGTAGTAACCTTAAGATAATTTTAAGCCGATACATGTTTAGATATAATCAAATTTATGTAAATATTAGCCGCGTCATGCGATAATGGTGTTTATGCCACCTGCGAATAGAAACGCTCTCCAGACCAGACTGCGTATTTACGCTGGCTGATCTGAAGCTAAGCTGGTCGCACATTGTTAGAATGTAGTACCGGGTGAAAGGGATACAAAGCCACCGCCATGGATGTGTATGATGCCTTGGCTGAGCGAGCCAATGTCCTTGGCAGGGCGAAACACCGTCACTTCGACACCTTCTATTGTTATCGTCTTCTCCCGTAAAAGCTTTACTTGGTTTAAAGGGGAATTTTCAGAATAGACTTACACATAAAGGTGTTTGTGTTGTAACGAAGTTATTTGCATCAGTGCAAGTTACTTGTGGTATTATAATTATTACGATATACCTACATTGACATCTGCGACAGGTCGATCTAGCAGGAAAATGATGTTAGAAAACGAGTTGGCAATTTGTACCGGGTCAAGGCCAATATGTTCACCCACATAAGTCTGAAATTGTGTAAATAAGTGCAAAATTTAAAAAAGCCCAAAATTAATTTTATTTTTTCTAAATGTGTGACATTTATTTAAAGAACCCTATGGCAAAATGCAAATATTACTCTAAATACAATACGATATTGTTTTCGTTAAAAAATCTTATATGTGAGCAAATCTGGTATTAAATATGAATGTTATATATATACTGCATGCATAGAAGTATTGAACTTAAATTGATATTTGCCCATTTTCTGAGTATTTGAAGTCGATTTCAAATAAACTGGTCCGCAACATAACTTTTCCGTTTTAACACAAACTATCTAGAAGCCGGATGAGCAAATCTTGCATTCAGAGAAATACAATTAAAGCCATTAATCAGGTATAACAGATGCCATACCACAAGGTCTTGAAACTTGAAGAACAGGCCAACCATTGTCTTTGTGCCTTGATTACTGGCTGTTTTTGGGAACCGCGGGCACACATATATTGCCAATAGGACCACCACGAGTGAGGTTAGAGCTGCGTTCCTTAGAAACGCCATTTATTCAACCAATTAGCTGTAATCATGTAAACGTATTTCATAGTAAAGTGAAATTCATAAAATTTTAAAAACATACGCATGTTCAATAAATCTGCCCCGAAAATGCCAATTAAACTTAAACACTGTTTACCCGAAAAGTGCTCACATCCTTATAAATATCACTCTTGATCAGCAGACGATTCATTTCATAAATCAAGCCCGTGGAGGATTCCGGATATATAATCGATTACCACGCTTGTAAAATATATTTATCCCACTTTTACAGCGAAATCGGTTGATTAAAGCCCCGTTGATTAAATTTCATCTGTAATCAACGGCAAGGCTATAATCAATGGCACGAAATGACGTCATCAACTGCCGAACCGGGACTACTTTTTCCCACGCACCTCGTCACCTGTATTTGCCAAGTGCATCAATAATAAAAACAATCTCAAATGTTTGTCAATCTTAATGACCATAAAACAAAGGAAAGTAGCAAAAACGAGTTTTTTGTCATTTATTGTCATTAAAACCTAGTATTAGGTAAATTTAACACTATGCAAATAGGTTCTGTTGTTGTTGCTCCCCTTTGAAGAAGTCAGTTCGAGTTGCTCCCCTTTGACCGTAGAAAACAATCGTCTGGACCAAGAAATCATGTGTTCATTTACAAGCTGTACTCGGATATGCGTCCATCTGATTTTTCTTCAAAGCATCTTTTCTACCTGGCAATACGCACAAATGACACTGCATCCCGGTGATTCTTGCGTCAACAATTGGGTGTCAACAAGTTAGGTCAGATGCTGAAGGCCATGGCAAAAGACGCCGGCTTTCTCAAGCACAAGAGAATAACGAACCACTCAGTTCGCAAATTACTGGTCCAAAAACTTCAAAATGCAAACATTCCACCCACTGAAACCATGGCCATAACAGGGCACAAAAATGTCCAGTCCATAACCAATTATTCCAACATATCTGTTGAACAGCAGCAAAAGTGATCATTCTTGCTCAGTCCAGTAAATGTTACAATCCTACAGATTCCTCTTGTTCACCTTCATGCACCGAAACTATGGCCGAAATGCAGCCTAGACAACCACTGTCTACCGTCGAACAAGTTGATCTTGATGTTCGCCCCACCCAGTCACTTCACCAGCAAATGTCTTTCTCTAGTTCGAACAACTTTGCCTCACAATTCTTTGGTGCCACTTTCAACATTCAAAATGTTAATGTATATAATTAGCTTAAATCCAAGTAATCTTTGTTATTTCGTCACGAAATAACCACATATTATAACAAAGAAGCAAATATTGTGCACCTCGTGATCGACTCGATAGTTTGATATCGAAAGTGAATTGTGTGTGGTGTTAGGCTACGTTGTAAACAAATGTAGTTCCTTGTATATAACAACTTAATGTCATATTGATATCATAAAACTTAAAGATTTGCAATTCAATATGATTAAAATTGTAATTAATAACGCTCGACACTTTGTTACAGAACGATATTCTGATTTAAAAAAATGATTATTTGATCAGCGGTTATTTTTGGAACGCGGAGTAATACCCTGACCTTGGTTACACTACAGTCATTATCAAAGTACGACAAACACTCATGAAAACTTATTTTGTTTAAATAAAAAAAGTTTACTGAATAAAAAGTGGGATAAATAGAATAATAGGTTAGTGTTGATTATAGATCAGGTTTATCATGCTCGGCACGAAAACGAAAAAGCACTCGCCAAGGCTCGTGCTTTTTGTTTTCTAAGCCTCGCATGATAAACCTGATCTATAATCAACACTAACCTATTATTCTCTATGTAATCGCCCGATATCAATCGTGATACATCGGCTATCTCTGACTCCTCAGTAAGATATAAGATTTTAGGTTACAGTATACTTAATACTTTTGGTGCTATTATTGCTATACCCTCTAAAAACATGAACATCATATTTTAAGACACGATTCTCTGTAGGCTCACTTGCCATGACTTTATTCAGAATATTTCTTTGTGAATGTGGTAGGAAAAACATTGTTGTTTTACTAGAAATCCACTCTTTTGCTTGAAGGTTGGAGATTACATCAGACTTTGACAGATGGCGGGAAACCCTCATCAACTGGAGAGAAGCCGGTAAATAGATGGCCGTAAAACAGTGACCTTTGATTCGTGTCGAGTTCTTTCTTACAAGTTACATACCGCGTGACCTATCTTTTTCATTGTTTAAATCGATTCGGCTTGGAATGCTGTTCGAGAAAAGGTATGGTTATGAGAGTATTTTTTGTTTAAGTGTTGCTTTTACATTGAATTTGATAAGAAAATATGTTAGTATATTGGGACCTTTAAAAGCAGTAAATCGTCTGCTGATCCAGATTGCGGCCATTGTGTCACACCGGTCTTACGGTTACAATATACCAAAAGATTTCCTACACAAATTCAATGTAAAAGCAATAACTTCAACAAAAAATAAAGTCAAACTTTTGCGCATAGAGACCCCCATAACCATACCTTTTCTTAAAGAGCATTCCAAGTCGCAATGATTTAGACAATAAAAAAGGGGGGTCATGCGTTTTGCAAGAAAGAACTCGATGCGAATCAGCGGTCACTGTTTTACAGCCATCAATTTACCGGGTTCGTACCAGTGGATGAGGGTTTCCCGCCATCTGTCAAAGTCTCATGTAGTCTTTAACCTTCAAGCAAATGAGTGAATTTCTGTTAAACATCAATGTTTTCCCTACCACATGCACAAAGAAACATTCTAAAATAAAGTCATGGCAAGTGCCCACACAGAGAATTGTGTCTTCTTATAAATTATGTTCAGGTTTTTAAAGAGTATAGCATTGCACTCCAAAAAGATTTAGTATATTGTAACCTTACTGACAATAACGTAGTGACGTCACCATTTATGTATAGAATGTAGAATGGATTGCGGCCGATAGGTCATAATACACTAAATAATTTCCCTATATAATTCAATGTAAATGCGGCAACTTTGAGCGAAAATAAATGCAACATTTTGCACATAGAGACCCCCATAACCATACCTTTTCTTAAAGGCCATTCTAAGCGGAATCGATTTATGCAATAAAAAAGATATGTCATGTACAATGCAAAAAAGAACTTGACACAAATCAAAATCGACTGTTTTTGCAACTTTTTTTTTCGGCCGTTTCTTAGTGGAATGTAACCTTTTCTAGTGCAATGGTTTACGATAGTCTTCACGTGTATCATATTTCAGGGATTCAGTAGTGAACACCTATTCATGCCCTACCATTATCACCGCAAGATAACACCCGAATAATGGTAAAAAGTGTAAAACATGCCTTCCTGTCAACTATGATATTTTTTTAGAGAGTACAGCCCTACATGAAGCGATCATTTAGTGTATTGCAACCTATAAGACAACGTTTACTGTTAACATCGCGAAAAATAAGCACTTCTCGATAATTATAAACCTATTTTCTATGTGCATGCCAATTTTCAGACCGATCTTTCACGTAGAAATGCTTGAAAATGCATTTTATTATAACGTCTGATAAGCCATGTGGCTTTCGCGTTCGGAGCATTGATTTATAACGGGCGTTCAGGCGTAAAACGATTACCCTAAATAATTACAATCGGTCAAAATACTGGAATATTGTTACAAGCTATGTAGAAAAAGAAGTAAACAACTATTAAAACGTGTTCATGAGCTCTTTCAGTACAAATTGTTGCGATTTGGGATGCTCAAGACGAGTTTTTGTACGTTTTTTTTCTTATTTTCCTCTGAAAACGTATTTTCTTCTTAGAAACTCACGGTGCTCCTTAAATTCGTGAAACAAACGCATTTATTCCGTGAAATTTGCCAAAACGCGTCATATCCCACTAAAAAAATGATGATTTTCTGTAAATACAGCTCCTTTGTGACTAGGCCTGGTTTTGCGTTTAGGTCATAATACACTAAATAATTTCCCTATATAATTCAATGTAAATGCGGCAACTTTGAGCGAAAATAAATGCAACATTTTGCACATAGAGACCCCCATAACCATAATTTTTCTTAAAGGCCATTCTAAGCGGAATCGATTTATGCAATAAAAAAGATATGTCATGTACAATGCAAAAAAGAACTTGACACAAATCAAAATCGACTGTTTTTGCAAAAATTTTTTTCGGCCGTTTCTTAGTGGAATGTAACCTTTTCTAGTGCAATGGTTTACGATAGTCTTCACGTGTATCATATTTCAGGGATTCAGTAGTGAACACCTATTCATGCCCTACCATTATCACCGCAAGATAACACCCGAATAATGGTAAAAAGTGTAAAACATGCCTTCCTGTCAACTATGATATTTTTTTAGAGAGTACAGCCCTACATGAAGCGATCATTTAGTGTATTGCAACCGATATGATTCAGGGGAGGTAAACGCGATTTAATATATTAAGAATAAATACTTCAAACATTATTGTTCATGTGCAGAAGTGCTGAAATAAATATACAAGTATATTGAGTATTCTTGAAGAATACGTGTCGTTATTTCAAACCGTATGTAAAAAAAAACAATGAAATTATGCATACCTGATTGAGATAATAATAATCGACCGTACCACAAATTATGACTGAATAGGTTACAGTATACTAAATAACCGTTTCATGTAGTACTCTCTTAAAAAAATATCATAGTTGATTCGAAGGCATGTCGTACACTTTAAACTATTGTTCTGACCTCTTTTGGAGAAAGTAGTAGGGCATGAATAGGTGCTCACTACTAAATCCCTGAAATATGATAAAATTAGACACTATAGTAAAATACAATCATGCTACATCAGCTATCTCCAGACACATCCGTAAGACACTCTGGACCCAACCAGCTTTTTATTACATAAAGTAGCTCTTAACGGAGACTCCGGAGATCGAAGAAGTGTTACGATTGATCCGTAAGATAGGCAGATTTAAGCAATAAATCGTCTGCTGATCCAGCGTGAGTAAAACATTGCATTGAAAAAGGTTACATTCCACTAGAAAACGGTTGTTCATTCATGACATATCTTTTTTGTTGCCCAAATCGACTCCTCTTAGAATGGCCTTTAAGAAAAGGTATGGTTATGGGGGTCTCTATGTGCACAATGATGCGAATTTAGTTTCGATTAAAGATGTCGCTTTTACATAGAATTACATAGGGAAACTATTAAGTATATTTGACCCAAATATCTCGTTGACATACAATTACAATAGGATTTTGAACGCACTGATTACTCCAACATTTAAACAGAACACAAACACAGGCCATAGCTTATGTTTTAAACCAAAACATATGGCCTTAGCTGTTTTGAAAATTTCCGCTCATTTATTGAGTTATTAGTCGCAGACGCAATCTATGTTGGTGGTGGAGATCACAGGTACTTGAAAAATTTTTTTTTTGACCTTATATACAGGTACTTGAAAAAAATTCTTTGGTCCTAATATATATATATATATATATATATATATATATATATATATATATATATATATATATATATATATATATATATATATATATATTATATATCAGGGTTCACCAAAACGGGCAAATTTTTCTCAGGACCGACAAGTCATTTAAGATAATCGGTCCGACTGACCGACACAATCGGATGAAAAATGGTTTCAAAAAGATCACTCAAAGTGTATTATGTGCTATTGGATTAATAGAAGGGAAGGGAAATGCGTTTTGTTCAACTTCTGTCAAAATCCTTTTTTTGTTTCCTTCATTTTGATGTTTTGATGTTACAAGTTGGATTAGAATTGACTATCACATGCGAGTTCAAAATCAACGGTCTTTGTTTAAAAAGCAACCGGGTGCGTCCGCCATTTTGTTTGTTCCATTTAATTTCTCCACAACAAAAAACGCATGAAAACTTGTTTCAACAGGCATTTGTGAGCATTTCTGTTAAATAGTTTCATTATTACATTGTTCTGAGAAGGATATTTTTTAATTGACATACCAACAATTTCTGAAATCAAACGAAGTTTTTCCACCCAATGTACTAAATTTCTGATAATTTAAAATTCGGACATGTGTTAATTTGTTGTTGATAGATTGTAGCATTATGTTTTGTGTTCAGACAACAATAATGGATGGTGGTAATTATCATGGGCCTTTCTATCAAGTAATAGGTGTGAAAGACTTTAATTTAATTGAACCTGGCAATTAACCACCTCAGCTAAGAGAAAATATTTTAACAATAGGTGTTGTTTTAGAACTTGGGAAATTGGCTAATAAACAGAAATTGAAGTAATCCAAAGTAGTGTGAATGGGTGTGTGCAATTATGTCAAGCTTGATTGGATGTCATCCTAACTTTTCAAGAACACGGATTTGTAGAGCTGTGGAGGCTAAAAACAGTTTGACATGCCTTTGGTTTATATGTGGCTTATTATTAATATAATAATTGTTTCATTATATCGACTTTGGACACGTTTTTATTGTATTTTAATTTGATCAAAACCAATTAACACCTAATAGGTACTCTCTTTTGTTGTGTTTTGCTGTTATAGTTTAGTCGGACAGTGGGACTGACAGAAACTGATTCGGACTGACAAAAATGTCAAGTCTGTCAGTCCATATGACTGACAGATTTTTCAAGTTTTGGCGAACCCTGATATATATATATATATATATAATAGAAAAGGTATCCAACGATGATTTCACATGTGTATTGAATAACGCAATGCAACAGCATGAAAGATCAAACAATGCACACATATGTCATTGTTGTTGCCAGCAGGAAGCGTCCATCTATGATAAAACACCTTTTATTTAATGAAAATCCACCAATTATGTCCAAAACAGCTAAAAGTTTCACAAATATGACCCCAAAATCGAAGTGTGTAATTCCGGACGTCCAGATGTCAGGAATGACGGAAGGCGATTTTCGGTCTTATTCCACTAGTTCTTATTGCATGCTTTGAGCTTTTATCATCACCGGTACATACGTTTTGCTCAAAGTTTTTCCTGTTAAAGGCAAAAAACATGTAGGGAAATATGTCTCACGTATGCACATAAAATCGAGTACCTCGCAAAAAACACTGTGCAAATTGTGTCTATGTTGAGGAAAAATGCTCAAAGCAAAAACTTGATAAAACCTTTTTAAACCGAAAGCACAATGTTTTGATTGACGATTCTAGAAAACAAAAGGCAAAAGATTATTCTGCACAAATTTGTTTCATCTTTGTCTGATTGTCTGGTCTTAGGCTGGCATATCCGGTCATCCTAAAAAAATAAGTGTAGGGTAATTGTATTATGCATTGGCATTTTCCTCATTTATATCTATACACCCATGAAGTTTCATGTTGAAATCTTGTTAAAATCTGAAATCAAACGTTGAAAAGTTGCATCATAGAAAAAAACCCAAAGGGCAATAACTCTTGTTTAAGAAAGTGTATGGTTATGGTTTTTGTGCAAAGCCATTCTTCTTATTGATATATATACACCCATGAAGTTTCATGTTGAAAACGTGTATGGTATCTGAGATATGGCCCTGAAAAGTTACATCATACAAAAAGCAAAGGACAATCACTCTTGTTTAAGAAAATGTAGGGTAATTGTTCTTGTACATGGCACGTCTTCTCTTGGTATATATATATATATATATATATATATATTATAAGCATTTGAACAGTCGACATAGAATTACAGAACATTTAGTTGCACTATTTTCTCTCCCAGTGTGTCCCATCACTCACATATAATTAACTTACTAGACGCTAATTTCTAGCTATTATTGAAAGAATTTCAATTTTAATATGGTCTTGTTGTGTGTGTGTGTGTGTGTGTGTGTGTGTGCGTGCGTGTGCGTGCGTGCGTGCGTGCGTGTGTGTGTGTGTGTGTGTATGATGAGAGCTCGAGAACCCGGAGGAAACCAACCTGCCCGTATGGTGACTACCATCAGTTTTTAGTTGTTCGCGTAGCGAACAGCTAATGTTGTTACTGCCACACCTGCCGTATCCGTGCGAGAAAGAGTTGTATAATTTATGCAAGAGGTTTGAGTTCTCCAACTATATTTATTCACAAATGGAAACATTATGTTAATATCGTGTTAAATGGAATATTTTTCAACGGAGCTTACCGGTATATAGAAAAGTATCAATAAACAATGTTTGTATTATACGTTGCAGCAATAGTACATGTAAAGGTTACGCTTGTTTATATTCTCAATTTATAAAACGTTGATCATGAGTTCAACAGTAACTTCAGGGATACGATAGACAACAACAAAAATGCTTCATAATCGCTTAAACCGAATATAAAAAAACAAGTAAATATAACAATAATTATCTGTTTTGTAATCTCTTTCATGCTTCTACAGCGAGGTTAAATTTGGTATTTCTGTGGAACGTTCTTTTGTTCTCAACAGATAGCGGCGATCTTTTGTATGTACGGGTGCTAACAACGCAATAGTAGAAGGTTAAGCTTGTTTATATTCACAGTTTTCAATTTATAAAACGTTGAGCATGAGTTCACCAATTACTACAGGTATACTAGAGACAACCTCAAAAATGCTTTATAATCGCTAAAACCGAATATTAAAAAACTACTAAATATAACAAGAAATATCTTTTAAAAAAGGTAGTCGGCGTAAATGCTGACTTTGAAATAAAGTTTGCAATTTACGTTTCCAAATAAATAAACTGAAAACAAAAGTTTCACTACTGTGTTTTTTTCACTTGTAAGTCGCATATTCACCTCATGAGCTGTGTGTTATTATTGTCAAACCACAAATTAGTGTAAGTAGATAAAAATTATACTACGGGAGTGCACATCATGTGTCCTAACATGCCTTATTACGAGTACATTTCTTCACTATCGAATATATCGTAAGTTAATATTTGATTTAAACGTAGTTTTCTTTCGACACATTTAAATCACACTTTCATAGCCGCGTCATGCGAAAATGGGTCGTATGCGTTTCGGCCGGCGTATCTTAAACCCAACATGTGCATTAGCGCAGTCTGGTCAGAGGCGATACTGCTCGCTATAAAATCACTCAATGTGTTATGGTCTCATTATGTATCTCCTGACCAGACTGGGAGATGCGCAGGCTGAATGGGCTATATATATGATGGGCGCATATGGAATAAGACACATTTTCGCATGACGAGGGTCATTAAAAATCTCATGGCGAATTGTAAATGGCACATTTTAGAACCATGCGTTTCGATACAAAATTGAATTCAAAATAGCAAACTCGTAAACAAGGGCAGCCTATCAAGGCGTTAAGGAACGATTTCCAGACGTGCTGACCGAGTACGGCAAACATTGTGTTTTGATAATTAAACGATTTTTCCTCTTATCGTGACACTTATCTACTTCGGTAATGTTTGTTTACTCATCTTGAAAGCAAAACTGTGTTTATCGATATTCAATTATATATTCCCCGGACAATGTAGTGAACGAGTACTGACCCTAAAATTCTGCGAGATGGGTTTAAACGCGTAATTGTAACTGGGCCACAATTTGTGTCGTTTGAACATACAGAGAATAGTCCGGAATTCCTTACACTGAACAGTGCTACATCCTTTGCGCTGAGCACAGACACAGTGATGTAGCCAAAGTTCTGATGTTTTATATCGAATCAGCCTATGAAATATTCGAAAATATTCACCCGTGTCTGCTGGCGTTATGTAAAAGTCATTTAAGGCGAAAAGCTGGGTAAACAGCTACGCCGAAAAAACGCATTAGTGCTCTATACCTATGTTAAGGTCAGAGTTGTTGACATCGTGTGAACTGCTAGGGTAACAAGTAATGCATTAACAGCGAAGAACGTGTCAACAGGGCTGTCTTTATGACTACCTAATTCGTGAGTTGAAGTATTGCTCGCAGATTTATTTTGTATTTATTTTCATCATTTATCTTATTGTATATTTTGAATTTGTATATGGTGTCAAAAATCAAAAGTTTTGTATAGGGAATTTTCGTCATGAAATTATATTCTTAGTGAAATAGGTATTCGATATTCCAACAATATTCATTTAATATGATGGTGATTGCAAATTGCCTTTATATTCAGTTCCCGTTACCATTTTCATGCTTTCAGAACGTCCAAAATGGGCCATGGTGTTGTTATTTTGTCTAAGTTATCTCTATAAAATAAATAGGATGATAGAAAGTGCACACAAATCTCGACCCGTATTTATTTTGCGTTATGACACTCTTTATAAATTGGAATGGCGTGTGTTCATTTCAAACTTGCGATTAATTTTGAAAAATGAGTTGCGTCTTAAATTATGAAATAGCGAACAATTTCAGTTCCTTCAGCGCTTTGATTAATAACACAGTGACGTTACCATCTATTCATTGTGCGACTATCAGCGGGGCTTTAAAATACTCCATGATTCAAACCAAAATGGCCTTCTCTTTATACAAGGTCTTTTAAAGGAAAGCTAAAGTGTTTCTTGAGATGTCGCAATGTTATGCTTTCCAGTCGCTATTGTCATTTAATATATTGCACCTACACACAGTTTTTAATATTTTTAACATAAAACCATTCCAGTGCAGCACATCAATCTATTTACGTATTTTGTTAACACTTAAGTCTACTTTTTACAAGGCGTCATTATCATATTTGCAAAACGCTGTAATTGATACACAGACATGTGTATGTACCTATTAGTTCAAAAATCTATAAATACATATATTCGATGGATCTTTGGTTGGTTCAACGATTTTTGTGTAAACTGACACTATCATGCATGGCGACAACTGCATGGGATTATGTTTTTAGCAACCAATGTTAAAAGGCAATACATTGAAAGTATGAAAAACGAGGTACATGTAAATGAGTTGTTTTACTGCCATAATGATAAATACGTTTTCTTTTTTACTTTTGTAACTACATGCAATAAACACAGTTGAAACTTTATGTTACTTTCAAGAAGAGTTTAAAGGAGTTTCTCTACTTATTGAAGTAGTCCTATTGTACTTTTTCACAAAAAGAGACCGAAACTGAAAGCCAAGACCAGTTGTGAACATGATAGGTTCTCTGTTATAATAAAGAATTGGCGTGTTTTTGCTATTTCCAGCATGGTTTAACCAAAATGTAGAACAAAGACAATTTCATGTCTTGTTGTCAATAAATGTGATATTGAAGAAAAATCTATTATTTGTATGTGTTTTTAACCTTTTTAGATGGAAACATAGAAGTTTAAATGTTCCTGAACATTTGATATTCAGCACTAATAGCAGTATGCAGGTGCCCTCAAACGTATACAGCTGTATATGCACGTACTAGCCATGTCTGTACAAGTTTTAATATTGACAGGCAAAATATATGAGCTTATTTGAATTCCAATTTAGACACCAAGTGGTATAGTTTCAAAGATCGAAGGTTGATCAATTATGTAAAAAATATTTCTGTGATTGCAATTTCTAGTTCATGATGATGAACTTCATCCAGACGCAGATGTTATACCAATATAGGGTCATATAGTGTTTGAATACATGTATTAACAATCTTCTTACAGCACGACACCTTGGTTCTATCTAGCTAGGATCTTATCTGTTTCTGAAATTTTCACTTAACAAGACAACCATTAGTACTGAAATGAGGACAAACAACAAACAATGCTTTTAATTCTTTCATGAATTACTTCTAACTTGTTTATTGTATGAGAAATGTTGACATGAAAAATGATGATAAATAATAGTCAATTACTGTGCAAGAGCACACAATAACACCCACTTGCTCTGCAAAGAGATACATGTATATTCATATAAAACGTATCAAAAATAAACTATCATTCAAGCTGAAACCAACTTTTGAAATCTTGTTCATGTATTCTGCTAACCATATTGTTCTGTACATTGACCATTGGCAAAAATGAGAAGAAATAACATGATGTGGCTCACATCAGAAATGTACACACTTCCTAAAGAGTGCATGCGTCCAGTAGAAGTGAAGTAATCACAATCATGATGAAGATCAATAAATTGTACATCTACACATTTTTCTTTGCCTATTGCACTTTTAAGAGAATGGCTCCTGTATGGTTATGATGAAACCTAAGGTCAATGTAATAATTCATATAAGAGCAAATGTTTCCTATAAAAGAAGTCAACATGGATAAAAATCACATAAAAATTACTATTACAACCGACCATAAATATTGAAAGAACAGTGGAAATTAAAATGTGATTGTGATGGTCAAACAAATACATGAATAATGAATTACTGTACATGTAAATTCATGCTATAAATATTTACAAATATTATGATAAAAATACATATGTACATAAACTAGTACAATATAAAAAGTATATCCACTAAAATTACATAATGTTTCAGTCACACTTTTTAGCATTTAATCTTCCAGGGTTATAATAATAAACTACATGTATTCCTACAATACTTTAAAGCTTGAAATAATAGAATTAAGCAGGCAGCAGAAACATGAGTGAAAACCTTAACTCAACTTAAGAGAAATAATACTGAAATTTGCATGTTTTTACCAGCTGTGAACAATCCTTCCAGTATATGCGGAACTCAAGTGTCAATCACCTGTTCTGTACCTAGAATATTGGGCAGAAGCTGACATTAACCAACCAGAGGGGCAGAGGATTAACAATGTGTCAACTGTTGGATAAGCATATATAAGCCTATCAAGTTCTTAGTTACATTTTGGGCTTAATATTATTGAACGCAAATCATTAACCTTATTTTGCATATTATTTTTAGGTAAAATGCCAAAATGTTTGATTAATATCAGATGGGTACCGTTGATGATTCTCTTATTAAATTGTTTAAATAAAAAAATTAAAATACGAAATATAAATAATTACTGGTAAGATTTTTTTTACAATATGAATCTAAATAAAACACTGTTGTCATAATGAATAACTTGATTAACAAATTGAGCAGTGTACTATCATATTACATCTTTAATAGAATTATAGAAATCTAAACATAATCACTTACATTTGCGACATACATGTATTTAATTTAATGTAAGTTCACTTTCCAAGACCTGGCATTAAATGTTCATTTTAAATTCACTGTGTATCAACTCATATATCTAAACTACCCAAACATTTTCAACATATTTCCTAAATTAATAATGTTCTCATTAGTTTTGGATACATACACACTAGAAAGTAAACAGCATATTCACACACACTGCGATCACCTATTCAATTAGGAAATGGTAACTATGGCAACTCATATGTTATCCCCAATACATGGTCTATGGATTTGTATGTAATTTTTAATCACATTGAGCGTCAGTTCTGAAGTAACCCTTGCTACACCTGTCTTTTATGTACACAAACACTGAGCGATGTCAACTTTTTTGGCAGCCATCTCATCTAGTCATCTAAATCGATTGTGCAATACGTACACATAAAATATATTCACAACCATAATTGTACTGTTCGTCTTCTCTTCTTAAAACATGTTTTTCTTTTCAATGTTTTCTTCTTAAAATGTTTTAAGCTTCCCTTGAGTATGTCTGTTCATGAAGTGCACAATTCATTAACCTTTCACTGTCAACATCCTCCACAACTTGTGGCCAGCTGTGACATTACTCCACATTTGGATGCCCCTAAATCACAGTAGTGAACTCGACACAGTATGATGCAGTTCAACAAGTTCACATTCCATGCATGTTGGGCATCATCCCAGGCCCCATGGGCCCATATCCGCCTGGCTGACCCATCATACCATCCATTGGGGATATCTGCCTTTGCCTGCCCTGGGCATATAACTGCTGTTGGAATTGCTGGTACTGCTGGTTGTTATAGCCAGGCGCTCCTGGACTTAATGGACCCCCAGGGCCCATTCCTGGGCCAGACATTCGCATGCCTGGGCTTGGCTGTCGTGGGAAAGGACCCGACCGTGACATCTGAGGCATCTGACCCATACTCGGTCCATGCATTCGAGGCCCTTGCAAACCAGAGTGACCTGAAGGCATCATAGGACTACCCATTGGACCTCCACTGTATGGGGGACTATTATAAGGCATTGAAGAACCCATACTTGGAGGACCACTAACCATGGGACCCATAGACATGGAGTCATTCATGAGACTATTTGACATATTGCTCATTGATGTCATGGGGTTACCAGTCATAGAACTTAGTGCTGACATTGGACCACCAAGACTTGAGTTCATATTCATAGCATGCATTTGTTCGTGACTATTATTATTGCCCATGGGCAGATCAGGACTAGCACGCCTCATCATCATGGACTGTTGGACAGCTGGCCCAATAGGCCCGCTGAAAGGACTTCCCCTGGAGCCTGGTCTCATGGGACCCATTGGACCGGACCCTGGACCCATACCCATCATGGGCCCTGACCAGGACCCATTCTGAGATCTGACATTGGCCCCATCCCACCAGGTCCCATTCTTGGATCACAACCCATGCCCATACCCATATCCATACCCATTCTACCATCGGGTCTTCCTACCATTCTGGGATCCCCTGAAGGTCCCATCCTAGGATCCCCACCCATTGATGGCCCCATACGAGGATCCATGCGTGGATCAGACATGGAAGGACCACCAAACCTTGGGTCTTGTGGACCACCAGGCCCCATTCCCATAGAAGGTACTCATTCTTCCATCCATAGGCCCCATACTCCCAGGTGGCCCCCCATACATGACCCTCCCATGACTATTTGGTCCACCTCCACCTGGGAAATACTGCATTTTGCGATGATGGCACTTTGTTATCCATATTTCCAACTGAATTTGTAAACTGACTCATGAAGTCCAAGTCTGGCTTGCCCATAGATTTGGTTTCTGGAAGCATATTGATTGGATAGCAGCGCAGATACTGTATTGTGTTTGGAGCTTTCTGTTGTACTGTAACATTAGCATGCCCATTGAGCTAGCAGGGTAACAGGGAGACATGGGCGTCCCGATGTAGGCACTTGTTGAGGGTTCTGAGACTGAGCAAAAGGGGACATTTGTTTATGCATTCCGGAGGGTGGACCCATCCCACCATAGTTGACATCTTTCATATTCAAAGATCCAGTCTGGATCATCTTGTTACCATTCATCATCATACCAGGGTTACTAGCGTTCATTGAACTTTGTGTCATACTGGTCTGGGACATGCTCCCAGCTTGTGTCATACTGGCCATGCCACCACTTGGAACATTCATACTTTGTTCCATATTTGTTTGCTGCACTTGCATAGAAGCACAACTGCTGTTCGGGTTATAGTTATTTCCAGCTCCTCCGCCTTGGTGATTCACACTTTGAATGTTTAACTGGTTAATGTTTACATTATTGTTCACAAATGTGTTATTGACATTGGGCGCACTATGAGAGGCCTTGTGAGGGGTTTGGGTGTGGATTGTGATGATTGATTGCCTTGCTGGGATGTCTGTGTGGTTACCTGCCCCTGGCCACCTTGAGATAACTGCTGCTGCTGCTGTTGTTGCTGCTGCTGCTGCTGTTGACCCTGCACTCTGTATGCTGTGGAAAGGACCGCCCTGCATCATATGCTGCTGCATCTGATGGGATAGGTTCTCCACGCCTTTAGCCAAGTTGGCCAGACTTGCAGAAGTAATGTTATTAGAGAGCGATGATTTTCCGGTGGGCGTTGTTGGCGAGTTTGAGATACTACGCTATTTTGAGGTGCTTGTTGTTGAGGATCGTAGTGAGATAGACGCATGCTTGCTCCCGATATTTGACCCGGGCCAGGGCCTTGTCCTGAATTTTGTGTTACACTAACTGGACCCGGACTGGCCAACTGGCCACTAGATGTTTGGCTGGAGTTGGACATGGGGCCTTTATTAGATCCCGGAGCATGCAATGGGGAGTTCACCATTTGATTGTTCTGAGTATAATGATTTGATTGGGACTCACTAGTGTTCGTATCACGATATGCTGTGTTGATTTGCTTAGTTATTGTCAGTTCCTGACCATCAAACTGATTGAGATAACTTATATGCTGAGGTGATGGTGTTGGTTGTAAGTTTTTACACAATTCTTCCATATCGTCCCGTTTTCTCTTTGTGGACTGTGCATAGCTTGGAGGTGGTTTGCTTGCAGAAACTATTTGGGACAGCGGCAGGCATTTCAGGTATAAATTGTTCTGGGTTGCCTGCCCGCTGTATCGACACCTGAGGGCCTTTCATGGGGCCAGGGTGCGAACTTGGCATGTTACCCATGTGCCCAGGCATACTGTGATTCATTGGAGATCCTTGTTGCATGATTGGGTCCATTACAGGTCCCATGACTGGCCCCATGGGTCCCAAATGATCCATTCCAGAGAAAGAGTTCTTTCTTTGACCAATGCCGTACATCATAGGGTCATTAGGGTCTGAAACAACAGGAAAAAGCTTGTAATGTTATTGAGTCATATGAACATGACATTTGTAAGTACTTCCAGTAATTATAACAGTTACAGCACTTATGTTTACAGAATGAGGTTAGCAATTTATATGACTTAAAACAAAGCAATTCATTGAATTGATATCCCTTGCCAAATTAATTTTGTTATTGATGATATTTATCCCACTTCTTAAAGATGAATTGTAGATACCTGCAATAATGATTTTTGTGACGAAAAAAGGAAAATGACTTTTTTTGGACATTACAAAAGTTCTTACATTTGAATATTGGGGCTTATCTTCTTATTTTCAGTTTTATTGTGCATAGTCATGAAATATTGTTTATTGGAATCAAGCGTGCAGACACACTGCCATAATGAATGATATTACCAGATAACAGAAGGAGATCAGCGACTGCCCAATTGATGTCACGTGATGTATATCTTAGCGGTGAGAATTTCCTATACTTTCTATTAGTCCCTATGGATGTTTTTAATCTTTGTGTCTTTATAGGTCTTTGGTAATAGGGACAACAAACTGCTTACAGGAATATGCTTTTTGAACAAACTGACAAACTTTAAGTGAATTGGTTATGAGAGGAAATAAAGTGAAAACTGATGTATTAATGTAAATGTTTAACAAGGGCTGTTTGTAAAACATGCATGTCCCCCATATGGGCTGTCAGTTGTAGTGGCAGCCATTGTGTGAATACATTTTTTGTCACTGTGACCTTGACCTTTGACCTAGTGACCTGAAATCAATAGGGGTCATCTGCCAGTCATGATCAATGTACCTATGAAGTTTCATAATCCTAGGCGTAAGCATTCTTGAGTTATCATCCGGAAACCATTTTACTATTTCGAGTCACTGTGACCTTGACCTTTGACCTAGTGACCTGAAAATCAATAGGGGTCATCTGCCAGTCATGATCAATCTACTTATGAAGTTCATGATCCCAGGCCTAAGCATTTTTGATTTATCATCAGGAAACCATTTTTCTATTTCGAGTCACTGTGACCTTGACCTTTGACCTAGTGACCTTAAAATCAATAGGGGTCCATCTGCCAGTCATGATCAATGTACCTATGAAGTTTCATGATCCTAGGCCAAAGCATTCTTGAGTAATCATCCGGAAACCGTCTGGTGGACCAACCAACCGACATGTGCAAAACAATATACCCCCCTCTTCTTTGAAGGGGGGCATAAATATAATGTGCAGTAATCCTTTTGAGCTTATAAAAGCTTAATAAAAGGATTATACTAGAAGAGCTTATCCATAAACAAGAGAGGTAATTATTATCTAATGATGTAGACTAAAACATAATAAATCTGAAAACTATACATTGTAAAGTAATGAACTTTGATTATTTCAGATGAAGATCTTACATGCAACTACTTGTTTCTAGACATAAAAAGGGAATTATACACCACCAAAACAATAAACTGTTCAATCTGGCAATGTAAATGAAGAACAGTACCTGGTGGCATTGACGGAGATCCCATAGGTCCATTCATATTAGGTGAGGTAGGAGATCCCATACCAACAGAGCCGTGCCGTTGTTTTTTGAGCAATTGAACTGTAGTATGACGGTGGTGGTGGCCCTGGCCCCATCTGCGGGCTAGGGCCGTTGGAACCCATGGGCCCCCCGTGACTGCTGCTGGGCCCGCTTCTCTGCCATGTGTTCCTGCTGCAGTCTTATCCACTCCCGCTGAGCAGGCGACATGTTCTGCATGCTCTGAGGATGAGGCCCTGGACCAAACTGGGACATACCCTGTGACATCATGAAACTGCTCCTGTGACATCATGTCCGATCGCGAATCCATCATGCCATGCGGTGAGGTCATCATTCCAGGCTGGACATCATGCCGCCACGTTTCCCCATCATGCTGGGGTGGAACATTTCCATGTCACCAGGCATCATGCCCTGCCCTCCAGGCCCTGGACCACCCGGCCCCTGGCCTGGACCCAAGGGGGGATAACCCTGATGACCACGCTGCTCTGGGAACAACATCTGCTGGATTTTCCGTAAATTTGACAACTGTTCCTGTCTCCGTTGTAATTGTTCAGGAGTCAAATTCTCATTAGGGACTTTGTTTTGCATTATGTTCAAATTGTTCATTGGACCTCCAAAGTCTGGGTCAAACATTCCATCGTCCATCATCATCTGTGAAAAGTTACTATTGGGTCCCATCATCATGCGTGGGTCCCTGTCATTCATTCCAGCCAGACCCTGCTCCTGTAGGTTTAGATTCTGTTGTTGAACCCACTGGGCCACACTACTGGAGTTGTTAGGCCCCCCTGACCCTGGTCCATAGGGTCCCATGGGGCCTCCCATGCCTGACATCTGACCCCCACTCATCTTGCCACGCATGTTGTGCATGTTGTACATGGCTGCACTAGCACGCATCTTGGGGTTCTTCTGAAAAGTAGAACAAAATGTGTTACTTTCAGAGCAATTCTACAAGATGACAGCCTATGATACCATTTTGGCTATTATTGATCTAGCACTTACAGACTGCAGTGTTTAACGTTTTTAGAATAACAAGTAATTATAAAACTATAACTAAATATGAAAACAGATGACTATACAAAAAAAAATCCCTCACATTTCTGGCTTAACTTTTTGATTCATGGACATCAAAATTGCCTACACAATTGTGTTTTTCTAACTAAAGCAGGAAAAATCAATGCAATATAATGTTTCAAGAAGAACATGAATTAAAACTGAACCAAAGTGAGGCTTACAATCACATTGTGAAGTTTCAAGATTTTCTCTTACGAACTTTGAGGCCACGCTTATTGCTAGGAAGATGTCATGGTTACCAATAATGTTGCAAATAACAATCAGATTCATGTTAAGAGTTTCTGCAAGAACAATTTAAAGTAATGTTTGAAACATGCAAGACACACATCCTCAACATATCAATTAAGGTTTGGTTAAGTTTGGTTAAGTTAGCACATAATAAATCACTGCTCATCTGACAATCCATTCAGAGAATCATGTTTTTTAGAAAATCATTTAACATTTAAAAATGCATTGTTTATCCTTAAAAACTTTCATATGTTGGAAAACCTGCAACTTACATAGCTGTAATTTTAGATGACGTTAAACAACAAGAGCTGTACAAAGACAGCATGGATAAATAGCCTTCCAATTTGATAGTGCAATGTACTTTTTCTGTCAGTCATGTAATATAATGACTTTGAATAAATCTTGTTGGTGTATATCTGTAATATAAACATGATAATGGAAAATTTGAAAATGAGCTGAAGCCCCATTTTACTTGTATTATTGACATGATAATCAAAATTTGAAAATGAGCCGAGACCCCAACCCTTCTTAAAAACTGTCTTTTGACACAGACCATACTAAGTTCATAAACTTTTCACCTGAAAATATTCAATGAAGAACGCAGAAATCAGCTCAAAAGAGAAAGACTCTCCGGCCATGTGACCAGTAGTTTCTTATTTTTATGCAAATTTACATACATTAATCCCATTTTCTTATTTTTGTTGCCATTTTCTTATGTCTGATTGCAAAACAATATTGTTATTATTCATATTGTATGTAGATGCCATCACGAAATAAAATGTAATGAAAAAACAAGGGCTGTTTGTAAAACATGCATGCCCCCCATATGGGCTGTCAGTTGTAGTGGCAGCCATTGTGTGAATACCTTTGTTGTCACTGTGACCTTGACCTTTGACCTAGTGACCTGACAATCAATAGGGGTCATCTGCCAGTAATGATCAATGTTCCTATGAAGTTTCATGATCCTAGACTTAAGCGTTCTTGAGTTATCATCCGGAAACCATCTGGTGGACAGACCGACCGACATGTGCAAAACAATATACCCCCACTTCTTCGAAGGGGGCATAAAAATAAAACAGGAGACATGTTTGTCAGAAACACAATGCCCCCTTCTGCGCCGCTTTGAAGCCATATATTTGACCTTTGACCTTGAAGGATGACCTTGACCTTTCATCACTCAAAATGTGCAGCTCCATGAGATACACATGCATGCCAAAAATCAAGACGGTCCGATCTCTATATGCCCTCCTTCGGGGGCATAAAAATATACATAATGAAAATTACGATGACAAAACGAAAGTGGCAATGCCAAAAAAGTAAATTCATTATGCTATCTAGGGCTATTATTTTCTTGATTTGCGGAATATTTCTTCAGGTTTTTTTTTTTTTTTTTTTTTGGGGGAGGGGGGGGGGGGGGTGGGGGGGTGGGGGGGGGGTGGGAGTGGCCTAAGTGCTAAAGAAGGAAAACAAGAGCATCGCCTTGCGGGTGCAGACCGCTCATCTATTTTCTTTTTAAGGTGAAGGGACTCTCATTTTCAATCACAAAGGAGGGAGGGTGGAGTGAAGAGGGTGTATAGTATGGGGAATGTGGACATTTATTAAATTATTTTACAAAAATGCGGGGAAAAAAAAAACGATGGGGGGGGGGGGGGGTTGGTGGGGATTCTTGGGTGCGGTGGGGGTGTATAGTATGAGGTTTGTGGTGGTCATTTGTGAGATGATCTTAAAAAAAATAAAAAAAATACGGGGGGGAGGGGGGAGGGCACCGGGCATG
This sequence comes from Dreissena polymorpha, assembly GCF_020536995.1. Classification (NCBI taxonomy): domain Eukaryota; kingdom Metazoa; phylum Mollusca; class Bivalvia; order Myida; family Dreissenidae; genus Dreissena; species Dreissena polymorpha. Next base: position 76,563,684 of record NC_068355.1, on the reverse strand, counting down.
GTTTGGGTGGAGTCTATTGTGGTATGTCAGGTGCAGTGCGATGGTTGGACAGATTTTCAAACATAAAATAATAAAAATAAATATTTGTTTTTAACAGTTTCAAAAACTGGGGGTATAGTGTGAGGGTGTGGTGGTCATTTGTGAGATGATCTTAAAAAAAAAAAAAAAAAAAAAAAAAATACGGGGGGGGGGGGGGTTGGGGGGGGGGAGGGGGAGGGCACCGGGGATGGTTTGGGTGGAAGTCTATTGTGGTATGTCAGGTAAGAGTAGTTTGTCAAAGTATCAATCAAATCTAATCATAAATAAAGAAGTTATGGCAATTTTAGCAATATTTAATAATTTGACCTTGAGAGTCAAGGTCATTCAAAGGTCAAGGTAAAATTCAACTTGCCAGGTACAGGAACCTCATGATAGCATGAAAGTATTTGAAGTTTGAAAGCAATAGCCTTAATAGTTAATACGTAAAGTGGATCTAACACAAAATTTAACCATATATTCAAAGTTACTAAGTCAAAAAAGGGCCGTAATTCCGTAAAAATGACAACCAGAGTTATGCAACTTGTCATTTTACTGTACCCTTATGATAATTTGAGTGTTCCAAGTATGAAAGCAATATCTATGATACTTTAGGGGTAAAGTGGACCAAAACACAAAACTTAACCAAATTTTCTAAGTATAAAGGGCCCATAATTCCGTCCAAATGCCAGTCAGAGTTACATAACTTTGCCTGCACAGTCCCCTTATGATAGTTAATAAGTGTTGCAAGTATGAAAGCAATAGCTTGATACTGTAGGAATAAAGTGGACCTAAACACAAAACTTAACCAAATTTCAATTCTCTAAGTATAAAAAGGGCACATAATTCTGTCAAAATGCCAGACAGAGTTACATTACTTTGCCTGCACAGTCCGCTTATGATAGTTAGTAAGTGTTGCAAGTATGAAAGCAATAGCTTTGATACTTACGGAATAAAATGGACCAAAAACAAATTAACCAAAATTTTCAATTTTCTAAGTATAAAAAGGGCACATAATTCTGTCAAATGCATGCCAGAGTTATCTAACTTTGCCCTGCCCAGTCCCCTCATGATAGTAAGTAAGTGTACCAAGTTTGAATGTGCA